>NC_060270.1:51753075-51759053 GCF_021613505.1 Equus quagga
GCAAGTCCACGCTCCAGTCCTCCCCAGTGTGCAGACAGGAGGCCGACAGGCCCTGAGAGACACAATGGCTTATGCAGGATCCAGAAGAGGTAAGGAAGAGGACTTGTTTCTGCGTCAGTCTCAAAGCTGGGACCTCGGCCGCACCCAGACCCTCTAGGGAGCCTGTGAGACGGGTGTGTTGGTGTTCCTGGGTACGCATACGACGTCGCATGGAGAAGGGGGGGTGAGAAGGCCATGGCCAGAGGACTGTTTGCATGGGTGGTATGTGAGGGGGGCACTCAGGTAAGGGCACTGCAGGAAATGAGGTCACTTCCTTGACAACAGACCCCAACAGACTTGGAACCCCCGCAACTAGGCAGCCACGTGCGCAAAGCCAGCTCACTTGGCTGGAGACTCTTGATAGAGAACCATGTTCTCCTGCTTTCTCCCGCCTGACCAGGGCTCTGGTTCCCAGAAAGCCCGGAGGGAGAACCTTTTGAGACGTTGTGGACGCTGGCTCAGCTCCCACGCCCCCCACCGCTGGACCTTTGGCAGGAGGTCCTCTCAGGTAACATGAGGAAGCCTAGAGCAGCCCAATCGAGGCCAGACCAGCTCCCCGAGCCCTCCCAGGGCAGCCCTCATCCCGTCCTCGTGAGTGTGGGGGCCAGAGGGACATGTGGGCAGGATCTGCCCTTGGCCGCAGAAGGTTGGTGGGCTGGCAATAACCTGCTTTTCCCGTCCCGTTCCCAAGCCAGGACAGGGCTGGCGGGACTGAAAGGGGACCCCTAAGCTGCCTCCTCATTCCAGGCCCTCAGGCTGCCGTGTGTTTCCCTCCTCGCTGGAGGTCTGTGTGGACCGTGGGGCGGGGTATGTGTGTCCAGAGTGGAGAGAGTCACAGAGGTGTGAGAGCCAGCAAAGACCGCCAGTCGGGTCTCTGAGGCTTGCCGCCTGGCTGCCGGGCACTGTCTTTCCAGAGCGTCACTCAGGAGATGGGCCAGCAGCCGAGCAACGACGCCCTCGACTCCACCACCCTGCAGGAAGGGAAGGTGCCCCACGCTGCCAAGCGACGCCAGGGCCGGCTCAGGGTGAGTGCGGGTGCTGGGGAGACCCAAGCCCCAGGGCCCCAAGACAGCACTGAGGACCCCAGGTCTTCGAAGGCCCTGAGACAGCCCCGGGGCTCCTGCCTGGAGCCCTGCTCGCCAAGGAATCTGAATCCCCATCTCTTCCCCCGACCTTCCCCTGCGGGCCCAGCCCCCGTCTTGGCCAGAGGAGACGGCCCTGTCCACAGAGGTGCAGCAGAGCAGAGACATTTCTAGCCCATCAGCTCACGGGCGTTCAAGAGTCCTTTTGCGTTCTGTAGAGATTTTCCTGTTTGAACTCCCATCCTCACGTGTCCATGTGGCCTGGCAATCCTTCCCCACCTTCTCCCAGGCGGACGCAGCATCCTGATGGATAGGCATGCTTTTTGCCCAAAAGGACATGGGGCTCACAGTGTTCTTTCTGGTCCTCTGCCTTTGCTGTCCAGAGGAACACGTCCACGCGGCCTCTCGAGGTCAGGGCATCGGGCCTCAGCAGGCTGCCCAACTTTCCAGAAGGGAGACCCATTAGCCCAGTGACTCAGCCCTTCACTGAACCCGCACCTTCTGTTGCCATTTCCACAGCACCGCCCTGATCACCCTGCCTGTCCTCCCGTCCTCATCCCTCCCAGCCCACGAAAAGCCTCTGTGTTCTCCTGTCTAGAATGGGCAGTTGGTCAGCCACCCCAGGGTTGATGCTCTTCATCCAGGGAAGGGCTGTCACTCCTCTGCCAGCACCAAGACCTAGGAGACCAAGAGGTTTAATCCTTCTCCACCTCACGTCCTCCTTGGAATCCCGAGAATTCTTCCCTGCCCTGGGCAATGATGCCCACTTCTGGCCACAAGTCACCGCGGGCTTGGGCATTCGGTCCGACCTCCAGTCCCCGGCACTCCTGGGGCCCGCGGTGCGGCCTCTGATGGCAAGCGGCCCCTCTGTCTGACCCCAGGCTGAAAATCCATCCCGAGCGAAGAGCAAAGCGCCCCGCCTGGTGTGGACCGTCCAGGCTGGAACGCGGCAGAAGCGAGTGGAGCACCTGGTGCCCGCCTTCCTGGAGGGCGACACCGCCTACGTCCACAGCTTCCTGGGCACTTATAGAGGTTTTGCCACCACAGGACAGGTGCTGGAGCTTCTGTTTCAAAGGTGAGTGCCGTGCCCCTCCGCAGCACTGTGGGCATTCAGCCACCTACTAGCTGTGAGGCTGGGGATGTCACGGCACCTCCCCGAGCCTCGGTTTGCTCTTTGCAAGGCGGGCTGAAGAGAGGATCAGCCTCCAGGGGAGATTGTAGGGACTCAAGCAGGTGCTGCCTGCAAAGGCTTCTCGAGAAGCCTAACCCTCTGGGAGGGTCGACTGGAGCGGAGGGGCTGTGGTTGTGCTCATTGAGGATATTCCTCTTGCCTATGGCGAAGCCTCCGCCTTGTCCCTCAGCGTGCCCGTGGCCTTCACTGAGCTGTTGTCTTCCCTTTGGAAAAGGAGATGGGAGAGCTCTTCTAGGTCTCTGACCTGGGTGAAGCCAGAGCAGCGATCCCTGGGCTGAGCCGAGGCCCCCGACCCACTCAAGCAGGAGGGAGGGGCCGGTTGGAGCTCCTTCCTTCACCACGCACACACAGAGGTCCCCACTAGGTGCAGAAAGTTTTCTAGGCACTGACCAGAATCCCGTGCACAGAGCAGGCGACAGCCATGCCCTCCAGGGCTCCATTCTCCTTGGGAGTCAGACAGCGCCGCTAGGCTTCTCACGCAGGCCTGATCCACAGTCCAGTCCATGCGACGTCCTCCTGTGTCTTCTAGATACGGTTGTGTCCTTGCCTATGGCGATGAGGACGGCGGACCCCTAGACCAACTCAAAAAGTGAGTGGGCTTTGGAATCCCTAGGAGGGCGCCCAGCGTCCACACTTGGAGGGCAGTTGCCTGCAGCGTCCCGCTCACTCATCTGCTAGAACCTCCCCAGCGGGTGCTCAGCTCCTGCTCAGGGGGCTCAGGGAGTGCTGCGGGGCCACATAAGCCCCTCCCTGGTTGAGATACGTACGGGGCAGGGGAGCATGACCCTCAGGGGACACCTGGTGAATCAGGCAGCACGTAGGCCCAGGAAGGAAAGTTGGAGGCAAGAGGAGGGCCCTGGGAAGCATGGGCGCGAGACAATGTCCGTTGTTCCCTCACTGGTCAGATGTTCTGGGAGCACCTCCTGTGTGCCAGGGAGGGCAATGCAAAGAGGAGACCGCACCGCTCGCTGCCCTCACGCAGCTGACGTTCCAGTGGGCAGTGGGCAGAGAGATGCTCCAAGCAGTGTGTCAGGCTTCCCTGAGGCCTAGGAGAGGTGACGCCACCACGGCACAGGGCTCCCCCCTTCCAAAGGCGTTTTCCTAGCCCCTCCTTGGTGCCCTGGCCTACCTCTGCCAAGACTGCCAGATTGGAGGTGGCCGCCAAGTAGGACTGGCCCCTGGACAGCCAGGAGCGGGAGGCCCAGGAGCCCAGGCCCGCACAGGGATGCCCGGGAGGCCAGCGTGCAAGGAAAGGACCCTTCTCTGACTCTGCTGCCCACCTGTCCGTCCTCAGGGCCATCTCCTTCATTCTGGGCGCCTGGCTCCGATGGTACCCTGAGGATTTTATCCAGCCCCCAGATGTTCCCAGCCTGGAACTGCTCTTGGCCTACATTGGTCTCAATATGCCCGGCTCGGAGCTGGAGCACCGCGCCCGCGTTCTTCTTTCCCAGCTGGAGCACCCTGAGCACACTGAGGCCAAGACTGAGGGTGAGGAGGACTCGGGTGTGTGACGCGGGCGTGTGCAGAGGGGATGGCGCTGCGCCCCCCGGAGCAGAGTGTCCAGAGGCTGGGGTTCGGCTGGGAGCAAGGGGCGGCGGGCTCAGATCACTCTTGCCAGGGACTCGAGTCTGGGAAGACTTTCGGGGGTGTGGTGCTTGGACTGAGACTGCTTGATTGGCGGCAGAGGGTCCCTTTCTTTGGAATGACTTGGGCGGGCAGTCATGCTGGTGGCGTTTTCTCTTCTTCCATCTCCAGCTGCAGCTCCACCGAAAGATGCGGAAGCCCCTGAAGATCCGGCACCATCTCTCCCTCTCGTGCCCAGCCTAGCTCAGAGCCGCACAGGCATCTTCCGAGCCACAGCCGGCTCAAGACCTTCAGCAAGCACTTGCAGCATCCCAGCCACTACCCTCAGCTCCTGAGCTGCAGCCCCAGAGAATCCTCGCCTTCCCCTAGCCATGGCGTGGGTTTTAAAGTTTTGTTTTCGGCTTTTCTTCACTTAACCTTTCCCTGTATTTTATCTCGTCAGTTGAATAAAGTTTAGTTCTTGGGTTCTTTTCAATTGTTCGCTGAAGTGGCGTGAAGCAGACTCACAATGTCACACCAACGTCATCCGCGGCTAGTACCCGCCCATTTTTGTCCAAGAGAAACCCTGTCCCTGGGAAGCAGTCAGTCTCCCTTCCTCCCACCGCAAGTCCCCGGTAGCCTCTGAGTTTCCTTCTGTCGGACTCCGTGCGTTTCCCTCCTCCGGAGTTTGCATGGAAGTGCCAGCCTTCCAGAGGTGGCCTCCTGTGCCTGGCTGGGTCTGGTCTGAGGTGAGTGACTCCGGATGTTTGAAATTGAGATAGCGGTTTTCATTAAGAAGAAAAATCCCCCGGAGATCAAAGATTCTGTCTCAAAGAGGATGCCCCGCTATTCCCTCTTTTCACTTCCTGGGGAGGGGGACCCATTGGAGGTGTGACACCAGAGCTGGAAACAGCCAGGGAAATGTCGGGGCCAGGGAGACCCCTTTCAAATCTTTCGCTTTCCTGGATGGGCCATGGTAACGTTTTCAAAATGGGCAAATTTTAAAAATATTCTCATCGCATATGAAACACTGGCGTTTATAAGAAGCGTATCGTGGAGTAAAATATATTCCCCAAAGTTTGAACGTTTGAGATAGATAACTAATGTTAATTTGGTAAAAGAATGACTTAAAGATGAGTCATAAGAAACGATGCCCTCGTTCTACCAAGAAACGACTGCCCAGAACAAGGGGTGGCCAGCTTTGCAGAGCTCTTCATTGAGCTCCGGTGCGGGGGCGTGTGTGTGTGTGTGTGTGTGTGTGTGTGTGAGTGTGTGTGTGTGTGTGTGTGTGTGAGGGCGGTGTGGGTGTGTGGGTGTGTGAGGGTGTGGTGCGGGAAGGAGCCTGGGGCTGTTCCTTCCTGGTACCTGATGCCCCACAGTGGGCTGTGAGTAGTCACACCTATCCCCTTGCGCGTTCTCAGGGACCACTGACCACATCCAAATCTCAGTAGTGACACAGCATCGCTTTGCCGTCCTCTGTGGAATCGCTCAAGTCAGTCCACACTCAAGAGGAGGGGATTACAGCAGGAGGTCTGGACCAGGAAGTCCTGATCCCAGGTGGCCAGTGACGGGAGAAGGAGAAGACCCCAGCACTTCAATGCCTTGCCCAGAATCCCAGATGAGGAAGAAGGCGGAGCCAGGGAGGAAGCCAGCTCTGCGTCCTCAAGGCTGGGGCTCTGGCTGCACACAGGCATTCCCAGGGGCCTCTGGAGAAGGCTGTGTTGGTGGAAGTGCCTACAGATCTGGAGATGGCATGGGGGTGAGGGGGAGTATTTGGCAGTGTACACGGGCATTTGGTCAGTTCTTGTTTGAGGAGGAGCCCAGGTCCGGGGCACCCTTGATTGTAGCCCTGCCCACATCACACCCACGGTGGAGGCAGTGGCGGCCACTTTTCTGCTGAGCTCAGGCCTATGCAGTCCTGAATTGAATCTCTCACTGGAACATTGGGAAACTGAGGCCCCTAGAGGGGTATGGAATGGCCCTCGACAGGGTGAGTCCAATGGGTAAGTGTGTGTTCCGACCTTCTAGGGCAAGACTGGGACCCCACGCGGAGGCTGGCTCCTGAAACTAGGAACCATGAGATCTTGAGAAGCTCTTGCCAA
>NC_060270.1:52059153-52181821 GCF_021613505.1 Equus quagga
AGATTAGCAATGGATGTTAGTTCAGGGCCAACCTTAAAAAAACAAAATAAAATAAAAAAATAAAATTGTTCCAATTTCCATGGCAGCTAGTAAAATAAGCAAAAATCTTTTTAGATAAAATGGACAATATTTATGAAGGAAAATTAAGTGCTCATTGCTATAATTTCATGCATTTAAATTTACCCCAAGGGAAAAAAAATCAAAAGAAAAATTGAAGGGCTGGCCACGTGTCCTAGTGGTTAAGTTCAGTGTGCTCTGCTTCAGCAGCCCAGGTTCTGTTTCCAGGTGTGGACCTGTACCACTCACTAGCAGCCATGCTGTGGTGGTGACCCACAGACAAAATAGAGGAAGATTGGCACAGGTGTTAGCTCAGGCTAAATTTTCCTCAGTAAAAAAAAAAAGAAAAAGAAAAAGAAAAATTGATTATGTGTATCAAGATATTCAGTGGAGTTTTGTGTATAATACTGAACAATTTTAATGTAGCCCAAATGTCCATTATTGAGGAAAGGTTAAGTCAACTATACTTTAGGTGGAATAATGTGCAGATGGAAAATGATGATCACAAATTATATTTCTATTTAAAATGCTTATTTCTAAATGGGAAAAAATGTGTTGAATTCAGTTGTAGAATTATATTATATATAGCTATTACATGGAAAAATGAAAGAATGTGACATCTTTGGATAGCAGGATTGTGGGTGATTTCAAAGAATGCTGTAATTGCGGTTTCAATGTTTTTTATGGGCTATATAATGGGGCTGCTTTTTATAATCACAATCAGTCTTGAGTATCCAAGGGTCAAATTGGTATGGCTTCTTCTTTTTTGTTCATTTTCTTTAAATAAGATAAAGTTTACATCTGGCAAAATCCACCCATTTAGTTTACAGTTCTGGAAATTTTGAAAAAAGTATACAGTCGTATAACCACAACCACAGTCAAGATATGAAACAAAACATAGAAAAAGTTCTAACCCCCGGAATTCCACCGGGCCCCTAGTAGTCAACCATTACGTCATCTCCAGCCTTGTTTTTTATTCCTTCGTAGTTTTTCTTCTGAAATGATGTTACGTAAGTGGAATTATAGAATATGTAGTTTTTTGAGTCTGGCTTATTTCACTCAGTGCAATGCATTTGAGATTTAAAAATGCTATTGCGTGTACCAGTAGTTCTTTCCTACTTAATGCTAATTGTTTTCCCTTTGTATAAATATACCACCATTATTTTATCCATTCCCCAGGGGAAGGACTTTTGGTTTGGTTTCAGTGTGGGACAATGACAAATAAAGTTGCTATATAAACATTTATGTATAGGTTTTCTCTTGTGTATTTTAAATGGCATAATATTAAATTCAGATGCATTTGTAAAAAAATACTACAGAGAGATGTTCAGTTTACCTTAATGGTAATGTTTTACAAAACTATAGTATAATAGCATGACCAATATATTAGCAATGATTCTGGGTCCTCTTTAAATTGTTTGTTTTATTTTTGCTGAAGAAGATTAGCCCTACCAGAAATGTATGAGAGTTCTAGTGGTGCTGCATCCTCACCAGCACTTTGTATCCATTTCAGTAGCCATTGTAATATGGGCATAGTGGTATCTCATTTTAGTTTTAATTTCTATTTCCCTTCTTACTAATGACATTGAACATCATTTAAAGGGTTTATTTCACATTCTTCTATCTCTTTTGGTGACATTTCTATTCAAGCCTTTTACTCATTTGGTTTTCTTATTGGCTTTTGAGAGTTGTTAATATATTTTGGACACAGGCTTTTTATCAGTTCAATCAGTGGCTTGCAAATATTCTCTCTAGTTTATGGCTTATCATTTTATTGTTTAACCTTGTCTTTTGAAGATGTTTTAAATTTTTCTTTGTTTTTTTTTTTTGCTGAAGATTTGCCTGAGATAATATCTGTGCCAATCTTCCTCTACATTTTAGTATGTGGGCCACCAGCACAGTATGGCCACTAACGGAGAGGTATAGGTCCATGCCTGGGAACCGAACCTGGGCTGCCAGAGCAGGATGTGCTAATCTTAACCTATAGGCCACTGGGGTTGGCCCCTGAAGATGTTTTAAATTTTGATGAAGACCAATTTATCAATCTGTTCTTCAATGGATTATTTCTATGATCAATTTTTAATTTTTATAAAAGGTGAGATGCATAAATGAAAGTTCTTTATTGTTTTACCTGTGGATATGCAATTTTTCAGTATCGTTTGCATTGAATTTCCTTGCACGTTTATTGATAATCAGTTGAACATATATGTGTAGGTCTATTTCTATTTCTGCACTCTCCATTCAGTTCTGTTTGTCCATAGGTCTATCTTTTTTTCACATTGGAATTATCTTGACTGCCTCTATAGTCTAGAAATCAATTAGTGTGAACTTTGAACTTTTTGTTTTTTCAAAATTGTTTTGGCTAATTCAGTTCATTTGCTTTTACATGCAAATTTTAAAATCATCTTGTCAATTTCTGCAAAAAAAAAGAAGTACCTGCTGAACTATCTAATGGTATGGTCCAAGAACACACCCCCCAAAATAGAGGGTCATTTTTCTGTTCCCTTCCCCCAGCTGCAGGGTTCTTCACCAGTACTCTAAAGGCAAGAGGTTCTTGCTGCCCTAACCCCGGATGTTTAAGTCTTTTATCCTCAGGGGGGATTGATGAGATGAGTCTGGCCAGGACTCTGTGCCTTTTCCACAGCGCTGCTGTTTTCCTCTCCAACATCTGCATGGTGTTGGAGGTCTTCCCAGGCCTTGTGTCCTTACCTAGTTTTTCCTGTGAGCATCACTTGAGGTCTTTGAAGAATCCATGAGTAGGTGTGAATTCAGTTTGTGTCTGTGGCTCCTAGGGATTCTATATTCTCACTCCTGCCCATTCTTGGCCTTTAGAAATGGGTTAAAATTTTTACCTGAATTCTTCTGACTATCTTCTTTGTTAACAGGTAGATTCTCTGCTAGGTAAAGAAACGTTCATATCTCTTTTCTTCTTGGAGGCAGCTTTCTCCTTAGATTTCAGGTCAGTTGTTTGCTCTGAGACCTGAGCTATCTGACGAGTTCAAGAAAGCTTTGAAGTTTTTGATTTTCTGGCATTTTTCGTTGTGTTTGTTGTAACAGTGGAAGCAAATCTCTTCCCAGCTTTCTGCATCTTAAGGAGGAGTCATAAGTCTCTCTAGTTTCTTCTAGAAAATGGCAAAATGTTTGAGTAGAATTTTAAGTTTCACCTGCATATGACTTTGAATTAAGCTGTCTAACCAAACTGATTTGAATCATGGACAAACAATAGCTACAAACACCGTATCTGTAGCCGTATAACGCTAATGGTAGGAGTGAGTCATATCTAGTGTTTTCAGTTGCTTTGATCAGTTGTACATAAATATGTGGCTGAAGTCAAACTATCTATAGACAGTGTTACAGGATACTACTGACTGTTAAAGGAGTAGAAATGACTATTTCCTTAATCTCCCACATGTTAAAAATTTTGCATTTATTATCTCTAATTGTTGCAACACTACTTTCAGGTAGGGGTTATGGTCCACATTCTACAGATGAACAAACTCAATCTAAGGAAGGTTAAATTACATCCTCAGGTAACGGAGGAAGTAAGAGGCAGAGTCATAATTTGACTGTAACCTTAGCTCCAAAACAAGTCGTTTTTATCCTTTTAACTTCAAAGTTTGTGAAACCTCAGATTTCACTGTATTTTGATCATAGATTTATTGACACTTGGAAAGGCCAGTGGATTTTAATTTCTTTGGCTGGATTTAAAACAAAATAAAACAAACAACACCACCTACAAAATGAAGAAAAATTTCCATTCAATCTTCCCTAATGTCTGGATTCCAAAGGAGGGAGGTGAAGGCTAGAGTTCTATAATGATCACATTTTATCTTAATGCTCAGAATATTTTTATTCATAGCAAAGCTTTATTTTTCAAGATATTTACTTCTGGCAGCACTTGGCCCATTTTCCGTATTGGAATTGGTTTTAATTCTTAATTTTCAATCTGTTGAAATATGATAGAAGATATAATGTAGACTTGGTGATTTTACTGGTTTAAAAAGAAGTAAATCGATATGTTTTTAGTGAATAATCAGAGTGAATTTGCCATGAACCTAATAAATACTAAAACTAGAGGGCCCCTCACTGACTCCTTCTTTGGACTAATTTTGTATTCGTAATGTATTTTTTTTAGAGCCCTCCTCCCCAAATTGTATAAATTTGAGGCTCCACAAAACTGATTCTTCATTCTTGGCACAATTTTTATTCTTTTTATTTTATTTAGGTCACATTCTTCCTTTTTGTTTTTTTAGGAAGATTAGCCCTGAGCTAACATCTGCCACCAATTCTCCTCTTTTTCCGAGGAAGACTGGCCCTGAGCTAACATCCATGCCCATCTTCCTCTACTTCATATGTGGGACACCTGCCACAACATGGCTTGACAAGCGGTGCATAGGTCTGTACCCGGGATCCGAACTGGCAAACCCTGGGTCACCAAAGCTGAATGTGCAAACTTAACCACTTCGCCACTGGGCTGGTTGGGAACAATTTTTAATCTTTCAGAGTTTTAGGTATTTTATTATCAGTTTGGCTGAGAAAGATTTGAGGTATAGTCTTATTTTACTTCTGCTTATCATAAACTCTCACAAGACTCAGACTGCTCTTTAATTAAAAGGAAATGGTATTCCAACAGGTTATCATTTGCAACAACAAAGCACTTCTGAAAAATGACTTTTGGCAAATAAATGCGAAAATATCTTTTAGATAATTACCTATCTTTATTCAGCATTGAAAGCTTTGTCTTGCAAAAATTAAGTAAAACATCAGAAAATATTCAAGTATACTGCTTTAGAGACAATAAAAGAAATGAGGTCAAGAAAACCATCTGAATATAGAGGAATGAAAAACATAAATGAGCTATTTTTTGTAGGTTACATTTGGGTGCAATAAACTATTTTTAGGTTTAATCTTTGCTGAAGGCTTTTCTTTATGACTGATAATTTTGGGAAAATATGCTGTACAATTGATCAAAATCTAATATAAGGTAATTGTTGCACATTGCTTTGAGTAATTCTCAAGTAGTGCATTTCTGACAATTTAAAAGACAGTTATGATGTACAAGACTTCAATATATATGTATAGCATTGTTTGCAAGTGCAGTTCATTTTTGAATGCAAATTAAAATTCTCCTAACTGTGTTAGATAGAAATCACCAACTTAAAATTCATTTTCAAATGAAACGTGTCTGTTTCGAACATAAAAATCACTTTACCTACTGTGCATTTTGAATGATGAGTTTTCTTCACCTGGAAGATATTTGGTTCTATAATTTTAATAATGTTGACCATATTTATATGATTTTTGTGACTTATTAGCAACCATACTATTCTAGGTATTCGTATGTACAAATCACCATAGCATTCATTACAGTCTTGGACTTTAGGATGAAAATGCAAAAAAGTGAAATGGAGAGTCCATGAAGCACAAACATGTGGAATAAAAAATATATTATTACTTTCACTATGTACTACCAATAGGTCTGTTTGTAGTGACCTAATAAGGAGAGTAATGACCCTCAAAGGAGAGATCCAGCTTGGGATTTTATATGACTTTATTTAGAATTGACTTTATTCAAAGAATTCAGTAAACAAGATTGCATCTTGCATCTTTAAAGTGACATTGTAAGGGGTAATGACTGATGGGTCGTTGATGATGAATGTAAGATGGCAACTTGAGGAACCACGTTAACGCATTTCCATTTGCCTGATAGATATGTTTATGTGTGTGTGTGTGTGTGTGTGTGTATGAGGTGTGCCTCTCAGTCACTCAGATAAGAGTCATTGTTTGCCTGACTCTGTCAAGAGTTGGGTCTCAGTTTTTAGGAAAAAAAGCAGGCAGATTTGTGAATTATGTCCCTTAATTAAGTGACCACATTTCAATAGAAAAGTTAGTTTAACATAATTAGTTTTACTCTTGAGCCTTTTTATAGGTGGTCTAATATTGGAGTTATAAATATCTCCAAGTTCTTTGGTTGATTTTGAAATATGGATATTCAAATGAAAAAGCAAGTAAATCATTGGTTGACTTTGTGTTCTCTATCCCTGAAGTTGTAGAAAGTAACACTCCTGTTAGTTCATCCAGCTCAGCTATAAAGAGCATCTGGCTAAATAAGCTAATTCCAAGATTTTCAATATCTAGGTCTTATCTTTAGTGAAAGCTGTCTCTAAAATGTGGGATTACTTTTAGACAACAACAGACCAAATGCAAAATCATAGCTCCATGGTGATTCTGAAAAAAATGTTGATAGGTATATATTCGTGAAACTATGTATTTTCTATTTGGAATATTATTTTTTCCTAGTTGTTTTGATGATGTTTCTTCAGACTATTCTGTCAGGAGAAATGGGCCATGCTGTTTAGGACAGACATGCTTCAAATGTTTACATAAAGTAGAAAGAAAATACATTAAATGAAAACCACAACCAAAAGAAAAAAAAGTAGACGTTTGTTCCTTTAGAGGCTAAAAACATAGTTTATTGTCACAATAAGAAAAATCTTCATGGTCTATCAAAGTATAAGTCCTAAGAAGAGCTGGGCTTGGCTAAGCCAGTAGAAGGAAACTTCTTCCAGGTCTGCATATGGTGAACTAATATTGTACCCTGATGGTTTATAAACTAATAAATGCATATTGGACACATGCTCCCTTAATTTAACATTCTTCCTTCCCACTAAGCCACTGGCTATGGGAGGAGAGGTGATATACGAAAAAAAAGTGATAAATGTTGAACATGAAGTCTATTCTATTGTTCTCAGTGTACTATGCTGACAGTTTTCTCTACGGACCCAAGAATTCTTGAATTACATACATTACAAAATCTCTCTCTTTGTCCATGCCCTTTGTAATAAAGAATGTGGCTAGCCTTGGTCCTTGGTTCCTGGGAACTAACCTCTAAACCCTTGGAATAAATAATTATGCTGGACTTTGTTTCCAGTTCCTGAGAGGTAGCTTCTAAATCCTTGAAATTTCCTGAATCATAGGAGTGTCTTATTCACGGTGGGCTCCTTGGACTACACCTGACAGTTTATGCTGTTGTGGTGACTCGTGGTAGACCCCTAGATAGTTTATGCCAACAAGATGACACAGATCTAGCCATACTGGAAAGACCAACCATATGATCAGAGAGTTAAGCCTTTGAGCCATGTGCTATTAGCCTGACCTCTGGGGAGGGATGGGGGGCTGGAGATAGAGTTCAGCCAAATGCCAATGATTTAATCAGTTATGTCTATGTAATGAAACCCCAATAAAAACCCTGGACATTGAGGCTTGGGTGAGCTTCCCTGTTGGCAATATTCTGCATATTATCATACATCAGTGTGCCAGGTGGGTAATACATCTCTGGGGACAATAAGAGCTTCATTCTTAAAACATTCTCGGACCTCACGCTATGCATATTTCACTTTGGCTGTTTCTGATTTCTATTCTTTCGTAGTAATAAAACCATAACACTAAGTATAGTGATTTGCTATGAGTCTTTCTAGTGAATTATCAAACCTGAGGGGGTAATGAGAACTCCAAATTTGTAGCCAGCCGGTCAGAAGTGAGGGTTCTCTGGGGACTCCCAGACTTGTGGCTGGTGTCTGAAGTAAGGGCAGTCTTATGGAAGATTGTGCCCTTAACCTGTGAAGTTTGGCCTGATTCTGGATAGCTGGCGTCAGAATTCACTGCATGCCCTGAATCAACTCTTGGCTTAATAATGAAAATGCAAGAGCAAAGACACATTCAATAATATACAGTTTTGGATAAAGTTTGTAAAATTGAAGAAGATTCATTTAATTTTTAAAAATATAATTAAAATTATGCTATGAATCATACTTTGTTGGCAGGCCTTAGATATCAAAGAAATAGTTTTCATCCCTGCGTATTCTCCGTATATCACTCAGAAGCTTCATTTAAGTCAAGCTTATTGTCATTGGCTAGCTGTTGATTACTGTTAATGTCTGAGGGATAGATGTGTCCTTTTATAGCAGAAAGCTGGTCAAACTTAATAAAGAATGTATTAGAAATTAAATGACAATTTACAGCTGATAGATAAAGCACATGTCAATAGAGGAGATAAGATATAAACAGAGCATTTTATATTTAAGAGGTGCAGCATAAATCTAATGCTTGGATTTAAAATTAATAAGGAAATAATGAAGAACCTACTAAATAGCTTTGGGTGTTTGGTAAAGTGAAGGAGAGTAAGTCAATGTAATGGCCATTGCTTACAGCTCAGTAAATAAACTAGATGTCGAGGTTTTATAAACACGTCCCACTGTCTATCTGCCTTTCCATCGTCATTAAGGCTGAAACCCTGTGAAGCATCTCTGCAGGTTTGGTAACAGTGGATAATGTAAAACTCAGTGGGCTGGTCATTATCACATGTAAAATGAACCAATTCTTAAAAGACCTTTATAAATTACTGTGGTATAATCACCATCTAGCTCCTAAATCCATCTTCTCAGTGGATGTGCTTTGGAAATAATGATGAGATCCACGCAGTCAGGAGGCTTAGTAGATAATGGTGACAGGAAAGAACTGGCTGAGCACATGGAGAAATAAGAGAATCTGAGAATACACTACTGAATTTTAAAAATGAGAATTTAAAATAATAAGTTAAAAATGTCTGTGAAGATATGCTTTATATCTCAAGGTATAGTAATAGTACATTTAAATTGATTTATCAAAAAATTTACATGGGAAGATTTTATCACTTTTCTAAGTGACATATGTAACTGTGCAAAATGACTATTTTTTCTCTACCTTGAAGATGACATCACTACAATTACAGGTGTCTTAGTAAATTGGTATGTTACTTTGATTCCATGACTGCATGTATCCTGCTTTTTGTTTTTATTTTTACTAGCTAGATAACCTAACTTCAAGTTGTGGATTTGGGTCCTTTAAAAATAAGTTTATACTCTGCTTCTCTAACAGTACTTGATGATTGCTTCTCCTGTGTGGATTAGCACGTCTGTGGAGGTACTTGGAGAGTCTGGAACCTTAGAGTTGGAATAAGTTTTAGAGGTTTTTAGTTCATATGCTGTCACCAGGTGGCCATTTGCTCTACAGGGGGCTGACATGTGGACAGGCGGAGGTTCTGCTTGACAATTCTTAACCAGTGATACAAGAAAAATGACCCTCCTCCTCTTCTTCCTGGCCTTTAAAGTTTCCATCAAAGCATATGTTTCTTGGGGTCATTTTGCAACTACGAGAGGAAAATCTAAGATAATCAGAGACAGCTGACTGAAGTAGCCAATCCTGAATTTGCCTCCCTTGTGTTACCTTGTTATATGAGAAGTTTGTTTATGCAAGTAGTCTGCTTTCTATCTAACATCTTAAATGATATAACCCTCTTTTGTTTAGTGTAAATAGTCCCAGTGTTTAAAGTTTTTAATATCACGTGGATTCTAGGTCCTGATTGTATTAGTCAGGGTTCTCTAGAGAAACAGACCAGCAGGATATATATAGATATATAGAAGAGATTTATTATGAGGCATTGACTCATACAATTATGGAGGCTCAGAAGTCCCATCATCTGCCATCAGCAAACTGGAGGGCCAAGAAAGCTGGTGTTGTAGCTCCAGTCCAAATCTGAGGCCTGAGAACCAAGGGGGCTAATGGTATAAATCCCTTTATGGTGCTGGTGTGTGAAGGCAGAAGACAGGTGTCCTGGCTCAAGCGGAGAGCAGAGCAAATATGCCCTTCCTCTGTCTTTTTGTTTTATTTAGACCCTCAACAGATTGGAGGAAACTCCGCCTCATCAGTGAGGGGCATCTTCTTTACGTAGTCTACCAAATCAAATGCTAATCTCTTCTGGGAACACCCTCACCGATACACCTAGAAATAATATTTTAGCACAGATCTGGGCATCACTTAGGTCAAGTTGACATATAAAATTAACCATCACACTGATTATTCTACTATTTTACTCCAGAGTCACACTGGTTATTAATTTCCCTCATGAAATGTGGTAACCAAAATTGAAGATTATACCCTAGACAGGACTTGATCAGGGCTGCTTGAGAGGACTTTTCTATTTTTGCCAGTGCTCTGTAAAATTACATTAGCATTCTAGCCAACTCCAATAAGCTCCTTGCTCTGATGTGGTTGTAAAGTAAAAGACAAACAAACACAAAGCATAACACGTCTATCCATCTACTCTCCATTAGGCAATCCACTGTAAAGCCAGATATTTGCCATTCTTCATATAGTTTTTAAAAAGTGCATAATATTTTAATACATTCTCTTTAAAGTAATTCAAAAATACAAAGGTAAACTAAATAAAAAAGAAAGGATCCCTTTGTCTACATTATTCAAATATACATTCTTCTCAGGAAATAACAATTTATGGCAAATTCTTTCAGATGTTTTTCTTTTCTTTTAATGAGATAACATTGGTTTATTACATTATATAAATTTCAAGTGTACATCACTATATTTCGACTTCTGTATAGACTACACCGTGTTCGCCACCAAAAGTTTAGTTGCATCTGTCAGCATACAAATGTGTCCCATTACGCCTCTCACCCTCTCCCTCCCTCCTTCCCCTCAGGTAACCACCAAACTGTTCTCTGTGTCTATATTTGTTTGTTTGTTGATCTTCCACATATGAGTGAAATCATATGGTATTTGTCTTTCCAAGTCTTAGCTATTGTAAATACTGCTGCAATGCACATAGAGGTGCATATATCTTTTTGAATAAGTATTTTTGTGTTCTTTGGATAAATATCCAGAACTGGAATAGCTGAATCATATGATAGCTCTATTTTTAATTTTTTGAGGGCTCTCCACACTGTTTGCCATAGTGGCTGCACCAATTGGCATTTCCACCAGAAGTGAACAAGTGTTCCCTTTTATCCACATCCCCTCAAATACTTATTTCTTGTCATTTTAATAATAGCCATTCTGATGGTCATGAGGTGATTTTTTTTTTTGTGGTTTTGATTTACATTTCCCCAATAATTAAAGATGGTGAACATCTTTTCCTCTGCCTGTTGGCCATTCATATATCTTCTTTGGAGAAATATCTGTTCAGATCCTCTGACTGTATTTTAATCAGGTTGTTTGTTTTTTTGTTCTTGAGTTGTATGCCTACTTTATATATTTCAGATATTAACCCCTTATCAGATGTACGATTTAAAAATATCTTCTAATTGGAAGGTTGCCTTTTCATTTTGTTGATGGTTTCTTTTGCCATGTAGAAGCTCTTTAGTTTGATGTAGTCCCATTTGTTTATTTATTTATTAATTTATTTTGAGGAAGATTAGCCCTGAGCTAACTACTGCCAGTCCTCCTCTTTTTACTGAGGAAGCCTGGCCCTGAGCTAACATCTTGCCCATCTTCCTCTGCTTTATATGTGGGACGCCTACCACAGCATGGCATGCCAAACGGTGCCATGTCCGCACCGGGGATCCGAACTGGCGAAACCCAGGTCTCTGAGAAGCGGAACGTGTGCCCTTAAACGCAGCACCACTGGGCTGGCCCCCCACTTCTGTTCTGTTGATCTGTGTTCCATTGATCTGATTTTCTGCTGGTACCATGCTGTTTTGATTTCTATAGCTTTGTAGTATATTTTGAAGTCAGGGAGTGTGATACCTCTGGCTTTACTCTTTTTCCTCAGGATTGTGTTGGCTAGCTAGGATCTTTTGTTGTTCCATGTAAATTTTAAAATTCTTTGTTGTATTTCCACAAAAAATGTCATTGGGATTTTGATAGGGATTGCAAGGAATCTGTAGATTGCTTTAGGTAATATGGACATTTTAACTATAGTAATTCTTCCAATCCATGGGCGCAGAATATCCTTCTATTTCTTTGTGTCTTCTTCCATTTCTTTCAACAATATCTACAGTTTTCAATGCACAGGTCTTTTACCTCCTTAGTTAAATTTACTCCTAGATACTTTATTCTTTTCATTGCAATTGTAAATGCATTGTTTTCTTGATTTCTCTTTCTGCTTTTACATTGTTAGTGTATAAATACAACTGATTTTTGCATGTTGATTTTGTACCCTGCAACTTTACTGTATTTGTTTATTATTTCTAAAAGTTTTTTGGTGGACTCTTTAGGGTTTTCTATGTATATAAAATCATGTTATCTGCAAATAGTGTAGTTTTACTTCTTCCTTTCCTGTTTGGATTCCTTTTATTTCTTTTTATTGCCTAATTGCTCTGGCTGGGACTTCTAATACTATATGGAATGTGTGGCGAAAGTGAGCATTCTTGTCTTATTCCTAATATTAGAGTCATAGCTTTCAGTTTTTTACTGTTGAATATGGTGTTAGCTGTGGGTTTGTTGTATATGGCCTTTATTATGTTAAGACATTTTCCTTTTACCCATTTTATTCAAAATTTTTATGATGAAAGGACACTGAATATTTTCAAATGCCTTTACTGAATTTATTTATATGATCATGTGATTTTTATTCTTCATTTTGTTACTGTCATGTATCACGTTGATTGATTTGTGGATGTTGAACTACCCTTGCATTCCTGCAACAAATGCCACTTGGTTGTGCTGTATGATTCTTTTAATGTTTTGTTGTATTCAATTTGCTAATATTTTGCTGAAGATTTTTGCATCTATGTTCACCAGTAATGTTGGCCTGTAGTTTTCTTTTCTTGTGTTGTCCTTGTTCAGTTTTGGTATCAGGGTAACAAGTTGAATGAGTTAGGAAGTATTCCCGCCTCTTTGATTTTTTTGAAGAGTTTGAAAAGGATAGGTATTAATCTTTCTTGGAATGTTTGGCAGAATTCACCATCTGGGTCCTGGACTTTTGTTTTTGATTACTGTTTTGATCTCTTTATTTGTGATTGGTCTATTCAGATTCTCTATTTTTTCTTGATTCAGTTTTGGAAGGTTGTATGATTCTAAGAATTTATTCATTTCTTATAGGTTATTCAATTTCTTGGCATATAGGTTTTCATGGTATTCTCTTATAATCCCTTATGTTTCTCTGGTATACATTGTAATTTCCCCCTCTTTCATTTCTGATTTTATTTTTGAGCCTTTCTTTTTTCTTAGTGAGTCTAGCTAAAGGTTTGTCAATTCTGTTGATCTTTCAAAGAAGGATCTTTTAGCTTCACTGATCTTTTCTATTGTCTTTTTAATCTCTATTTCATTTATTTCCACTCTGATTTTTGTTATTTCCTTCCTTCTACTGATTTTGGGCTTTGTTCTTCTTTTCCCAGTTTCTTTAGGGGAAATGTTATATTGTTTACTTGAGATTTTTCTTGTTACTTGAGGTAGGCCTGTATAGCTATAAACTTCCTTCTTAGTACTACTTTTGTTGTATTGCATAGATTTTGGTATGTCATCTTTTCATTTTCATTTGCTTCCAGGTGTTTTTTGGTTTCTGCTTTGATTTCCCCATTGACCCACTGGTTGTCCAGTAGCATTTTGTTTAATCTCCACATACATCTCACCATTTCAGGTTTCTTCCTGTAGTTGATTTCCAGTTTAACAATATGGTGGTATCAAATAATGCTTAGTGTTATTTCAATTTTCTTAAATTTATTGAGACTTGTTTTGTGGCTAAACTTGTGATCTACACTGGAGAATATTCCATGTGCATTTGAAGAGTGTGTATTCTGCCATTTGGGTGGAATGTTTTGTATATATGTATTCAGCTCATGTATTCTAATGTGTCATTTAAGGCCAACTTTCCTGTATTGATCTTCTGTATGGATAATCTATCCATTGATGTGAGTGGCATGTTAAAGTCCCCTACTATTATTGTGTGCTGTCCGTTTCTCCTTTTATGTCTGTTGACATTTGCTTTATGTATTTAGGTGCTCCTGTGTTCAGTGCATAGATATTTAGAAGTCTTACAGACTCTTGTTGGATTGTTCCCTTTATCATTATGCAATGCCTTTCTTTGTCTCTTGTTTCAGTTTTTGTTTGAGTCTATTTCTGTGATGTAAGTATTGTGACCTCAGCTTTCTTTGTTTCTATTTTCATGGAATATCTTTTTCCATCCCTTCACTCTCAGTATGTGAGTATCTTTAGATCTGAAGTGTGTCTCTTATATGCAGCATTTAAATGGGTCTTGTTTTTTTATCCATTCAGGCACTTTATGTCTCTTGATAGGTATGTACTTATTGCTATTGTGTTACTTTTTTGGGGATCTTTTTATAGTTTTTCCCTGTTCCTTTTTTCTTCTCTTGCTCTCTTCCCTTGTGATTTGGTGACTTTGTTTAGTGCTATGTTTGGGTTCCTTTCTCTTTTCTGTGTGTGTATTTATTATTGGTTTTTGGTTTCATGAGGTTCATATATATCAGCCCATGTATATAGCAATCTATATTAAGTTGATGGTCTCTTAAGCTTGATCTTGTACTGAAATCCCTGTATTTTTATTCCTTCCACTATGTTTTATGTTTTGACACCATATTTTACCTCTTTTAATTTTGTGTATCCCTTAACCTTTTATTGTAAATATAGATGATTTTAGTACTTTTATCTTTTGACTTTCATACCAGCTTTACAAGTGGTTGATCCACCACCTGTAGTATATATTTACCTTTACCAGTGATTTTTTTTGATAATTATTTTATTTCTAATTTTGGCATTTCCTTTTCCACTTAAAGAAATCACTTTAACATTTCTTGTAAGGACAGTTAGTGGTTATGAACTCCCTTAGTTTTTGCTTGTCTGGAAAACTCTTTATCTCTCCTTCTATTCCAAATGATAAACTTGCTGGGTAGAGCACTCCTGGTTGTAGAGTTTTTTCTTTCAGCACTTTGAATATATTGTGTCACTTTCTTCTAGCTTGTAAAGTTTCTGCTGGGAAGTCAGCTGACAGCCTTATGGGGTTTCCCTTCTACGTAACTTGTTACTTTTCTCTTGCAGCTTTTAAGATTCTCTCTTTATTTCTAATTCTTGATATTTTACTTATAACGTGTTTTGGATCTGGCCTCTTTGGGTACCTCTGGTTTGGGATTCTCTGTGCTTCCTGTACCTGGATGTCTGTTTCTTTCCCCAGGTTAGAGAAGTTGTGAGCTATTATTTCTTCAAATAAATTCTCTGTTGCTTTGTCTCTCTCTTCTCTTTCTTAGACACCTAAAATACCAATGTTAGTATGCTAGATGTGTCCCTAGGCCCCTTAAACTGTCCTTATTCTTTTTTCTTTTTTCTGTTCAGCTTGAGTGATTTCCTTTCCACTGTCATTCAGATCACTGATCTGTTCTGTGTCATCTCCTCTGTTGTTGACTCACTCTAGTGAAATTTTTATTTCAATTGTTGCATTATTCAGCTCTGATTAGTTCTTTTTTGTACTTTCTAACTCTGTTGAAGTTCTCGCTATGTTTATGTATTCTTCTCCCAAGATCTGTGAAAATCCTTATGACTGTTAATTTGTACTGTTTATCAGGTGAATTATCTGTTTCATTTAGTTTGTTTTTTTTGAGCATTTGTCCTATTCTTCTATTTGGAACGTATTCCTCCATCTTCTCATTTTGCCTGCTTCTCTGTGCTTACTTCCATGTATTATGTAGACCAGCTACATCTCCCAAACTTGGAAAAGTGGCTTTATTTAATAGATGTCTTATGGGGCCCAGCAGTGTGCTCCCCTCTCATCACCCATGCCAAATGCTCCAGAGATATCCCCTGTATGGGCTGTGTGTGCCCTATGTTGGGGTGGGGTCTTAATTCTTATAGGTGCACACATAGGCAGGACTGGTTTCTGAGCTGGCTGGTTGTGACATGTGGCCCAGCCATGATGTGTGACTGCTTGGGTGGAACAGGCCCCTGATGAGGCTGGCTGTGAGGCCTGGTGGTGCACAACTGCTGTGAGTTTGCTGGTGGGTGGGACAGGCCCCAGGTGTAGCTTGCTATGCAGCTCAGGCCTGCTGCTGGCTCAGTGGTGAGCCAGCCATTTACCAAGAGGCATGCAACTACCTCAGTTGCACTGGTGGGCAGAGCAGGCCCCAGGAGCAGTAGTGTGCAACTACTTCAGGCATGTTTGTGGGTAGAGCAGATCCCCTGTGTGGCTGTTTGTGAGGTCCAGAGGCACAAGACTTCCTTGGGTGTACTAGTGGGTGGGACAGGCCTCCACGCTGACAGGCTAGAGGAAGAATTCCAAAATGGCACCTAACAGCATCTTTGTCAGCATAGTTGAACTAGGTCACAGATATAGCTGCTGCCAGTGTTTCAGTCCCTGGAAGGGGGGGCCCACCAACCTCCTGCTTCTCTGGGATGTGCTCCAAGCTTAGAAATTGAGTCGTTTTTACCAATGGACTATGTACTTTTTATCTGGTGATTTTGTGCTAGTTTTAGTGCCCCCTGAGTGCATAGGCACTTCAAGAGCTAGTTTTCCTTTCCCTGAAGTTCTATAGTTTTCCTGGGCATATTCCCCGTTGGTTTTCAATGCCAGGTGTTTGGGGGTCTCATCTATTTAGTGTTGGATCTAAGGGCTTGGGTGCCTAACGTGGAGCTTGAATCTCTCGCTCCTCTGGGAAAAGTTTGGTATTTTTGAGATCGCTCCTGACTGCAAAGTACTGCCACTAGAGTGAGTTTCTTCCTTAGCACGAGTGTATCCCTGTCTCTTCCACCCTTCTCTGTGTTGTCACTTGTGGAGGTTCTTTTCATCCAGTTTTCGATCTCTCTCAGAGGAAATTATTCCATGATAGTTGTAGGCTTGTTGTGTCCATGGAAGGAGGCAAACTAAGGATTCTCCCATGCTGCCATCTTCCAAAAAGCCTGACAGACATTTTTCAATGCATTTATTTTTATTGTGTTGTATCACATGGTATGTATTTTTTGCAACTTGCTATTTTTCACTTCTAATATATATTTGAAAATTTTCTATATTGATGATTGCCAGTGACAGGTCTAGATCTATTTGTAATTGCTGCATAGTATTCTATAACAGGAGTGTTTCCTAACATATTTAACCACTTCATTTTTGATAGATATTTCGATGTTTTCTAATTTTTGCTATTACAGTGAAACGTTGCACAATGCTCCCATTTTCTTTTTGTACATGGATGGATATTTATTTTATTTTTTATTTTTTAAAGATTTTATTTTTTCCTTTTTCTCCCCAAAGGCCCCCAGTACATAGTTGTATATTCTTCGTTGTGGGTCCTTCTAGTTGTGGCATGTGAGATGCTGCCTCAGCGTGGTTTGATGAGCAGTGCCATGTCTGCGCCCAGGATTCGAACCAACGAAACACTGGGCCGCCTGCAACAGAGCGCGCAAACTTAACCACTCAGCTACAGGGCCAGCCCCCTGGATGGATATTTTTTATAATAGATAAATAAAAGAGAAATAATTGGGTCAAAGAATTTGTGCTTTTAAACTTTGGATATTGTATCAGTCATAATTCAGTCAGGAAAACACAGCCACCAAAAGTATTATGAGAATAAGGAGTTTATTATAACAATTATAGACTATAGGCATGAAAGTTAAAATCTTATTTGATAGCTAGTTAAAATTTGTCCTTCAGGAAAATAGATGTTAGCAGTGTGTAAGGTTAATTTGATGGAGAATATATATAGGAAATAATTTAAGATGTTTGAAAAACAGAACTAGGACTTGATATGTTAAATTATCAAAATTATGAGAATATATTAGATATTTCATAATGGCCAGCTGTGGCTAAAACATTGATTTTGAACAATGGGTTATATATAAATACATTAGGTGGATTAATCATGAACAAAAGCACAGAGGCTGGAATGTGGTGGGCATAACCAGGAAGTAAAAAGCATTCCAGTTTGGATGGAGTATTTATCATTTAGAGGGAACCAATAGAATATAAAGCTGAAGATGATCACATATCATGAGGGATGAGGCAAAAGTCTCGTTCTGTTTTCAGGCGTAAGTAATCGGGCTGGAGAATGGGCAGTAGCAATGTAAACAAAAGGGCTAAAGCCCATTTGAGATTGCAGAGGTTAGCATGTGAAAGGAGTTAGAGTGTGAAGAAAGAGTCACATTTTGCTGTGCATCTACTGATGTAAATTTGCCCTCACCAATAGCGGTTAGCCCGTAAATGAATATCTTGAAACCTTGTAAACCACTGTCTTCTGTTTATAAGTCCACAGGTGCTATTAAAATAGTTGAGCAGAAACCAAATGAGAAATAAGGGTTAAGACCTTTATCTGTTGTCCAGACATCTGTACCCTCAGCAAGCTGTCAAAAGAAATGCTGCCTTGGAAGCCAAAGTCACCCAGGGGGCTAATCAGCTTAAACACACGACAAAAGTCATAGACAATTCCAAAGTGCTAACAACGTTAACTGGCAGTGCCGTCTGCCAAGGAGCTGCACGTCACTGCCAAAATAAAAGGAACCGTTCCCTCTGCCGAGCTTTTGGAATGCTTTTTCCTATTTTTTTTTTCTGTGTTTTTTGCCTTTCTCAACTATACTTGGAGAAGATAGTAGTAGAGAGGAACTTGAGAACACTCCATCTGGTGAGAGAGCCAGGTTCACAAAGTTTGGTTGGTTTGGGTGCCAAGGAAAGGTAGTGGAAAAGCAAGTCGACGAAGGTTGGGGAAAACAATGCTGCTTCAAAAATGTTTTCCCAGCCCCCAGCTCACTTTGTTCATTTGCCTTCCTTTCTATTTATGGCAATGTGAGGAATTTATGACTGTTCAAAAGTTATTTAAGGATCATTCTTCATTCTGACTTCCAATCTCTCTGATGTTCACGTTAAAAACTCATCAGGATCTGTGTTTCACTCTTGTCTTTCTGCTTCGGGTTTTAATGTGAAACCGGTAAAGAATGGGCTTGAATTAAAGTGTGCATGAGTCATGACTGTGGAGCTATTATTCCCCTGTCTTCTTGTCACTCTGTTCACTGGTGTCGCTGGTTAAATTTTACTTCATTTCCTGCACTTCTCAATTGATGGGAACAATGAAGGCATGACACTAATCTTGATTTTCCTGAACATGACATTTTGGGTTGGTAACTTTATTAGTTGCTCTATTTGCAACACTTCATATTTGAGGTATCTGAGTGGTTCATCTTTTATCTTTGTTCTTTTGTAAACTCTCAGTTTGTCCACTTAATAATTAAAAATGTGATTTTGAGAGGTCTTTCTGTCCTTTTTTATTTAAAATTACCTTGAGGTTAGTCTTTGTTCATTTTTGCATAGGTTTGTAGACCATATTTCCAATTAACAGTTCAAATACGTATTTTTCTCAGTTTGAAAATAGAATATAGTCAAAAGTGGTGTTATGTTGTGCATTGTGGTCTTATGAACACCACTCACTCATTTATTCTCTTTTACTCATTCAACAAGTATTTATTTATCACCTACTATGTGCTACGCACCTTTCTAGGTAGTAGGAATTCAACAGCAAATAAAACAGACAGAAAATAATCCCTTTTTTTCATAGATCTTGGTTCTTATAGCAAGAAATAGATAATAAGTGAAATCTACTACGTCCAATGGTCGTAAATGCTATAAGAAGAGTGCAGCGAGTACCAAGAAAAGTCAGAGAGGGGTTGTGATTTTAAATAGGGGGTCAGACAACTAGAAGGACATGCAACTAAGATATACAACTATGTACCGGGGGGATTTGGGGAGATAAAGCAGAAATAAGTAAATAAATAGGGGGTCAGAGAAGGTCTCATTGAGAAAGTTATACTTGACCAAAATCCTCAAGGAGTTGAAAAACCAAGCTATGTGATCACAAGGGAAAAGCATATCAGTCAGAGTGGGAACAGCAAATTCAAAGGCCCTGAGGAGGCGGAGTGTGTTCGGGGCCAGTAGAGCTCTGTGGAGTGAAGGTGGGAAGAGGTAGAAGATGAGTTCAGAGAGTGGTAGAAGGTGAGAGCAAACTAGGTAGAACTTTTTGGACATTGTAAGCACTTTGACTTTTATTCTGAAGGAGAAGACATTGAAAGTATTTAGCCAAAGGAGTGGCATGTCCAGACTCAGGTTTACAAGGATCATTCTGGCTGCTGAGTTGACAATAACGACACATTTGCAGTGGAGGGAGAAAGCAAGGAGAGCAATTAGGAGGATCTCTGCTCTCTTTCTAACACGTGATCTCCTTTGCGCTCATAATATTAGTCTGGCTCTAATATTTTTGGAAATGACATGAAATTTGAATGTCTATTTTACTCAAAATGTGGTATAGCAGAGCAACTACTTAGGACTTAGAATCAGAAAGCCAGTGATTGAGTCATAATTTCACATAAAAGCTGTGTTTTTGACCTAGGCCAAGTTATCCAACTCTTCCCAATCTGGCAACATTTCCTATATTAAGACTACATCTTGGAGATTAAATAACACGTGTAACATCCTTTGCATGGTTCCTGCAAATCATAAGCACTCATTAAATCTTGGCTATTATTATTTCCAGTTACTTTTATTATTACATTTTCATATCATCACTTATGAAAGAATGTTATATAGGGATTATGAGGCTAATATTACATCTTTGCTAATTTTGGAAGAGAAAATCAGTCAGTTATGTAAATAGTGCACTTTCCCTTTGAAGGATATTGTAGGACACAAAGGGATCTCCTTAGCTGGAAATTCCAAGAGTGAGAAGGATTCTTATCTGTCATTTGATGGTCATTTACCATTCTTAAATCTCTGATTCTGCTTGAAAATCATCTAACCTACCAGATTAGCCCCACAAAAACATTTGACCTTATCACTGAGAGAGTAGATAAGAACCTAGTCACAAAGACCTGCCTAACTGCAAGAAAGCTAGGAAACGTAGGTAAGCCCATAGGATGTCTGGTGGGCAATGCTCTCTCTGTCACAGATAACAGGAAAGCCCCCACACACTGCATTTTTAATGAGTTTATCCTGGGTCGGATCTTAACCCCATATGTAACTGTTTAAGAGGAACTTGATACAATCACTAGCCAACGATCTTTTATCGTGTCTATTTTCAGCAACATCATAAAGTTAACCCACTGTAATGACTGCCATTATCTGCATACGATATTTAAAGTATTTCTGTATCTATTAACAAACTATAATTTTAATTTTATTCCCTTATAGCACTACTTTGAGTTGCACAGTAGTGGTTTCACCAATTTTTTAGAAGTTGCATAAGCCTGGAAGCGTTAAAAACCTTGCTCAGATCACAGAGCCAGAACTGGTTCTTGGACTTGGGCCTTTTCCTCAAAATCCTGTACATTCTTCTTTATGAGGGATTCATTTGCTGTTCAATTTTTTAGTGGTGGATTAGATAGTGAGGTCTTCCAAACAGGATGTATGCTTCTCAAAGAAAGCCATGCTGCTGAATATTAAAACTGCTAACTTGGATGTGTGGTGTGACAGATGCTCTAAAATGATGGCTATTATGACTGCAATCTTCAGTCAAATGCGCAATTCTAACAGTGGCAGGGTTGTGGAAATATATACTTTAAAAATAGAATTAGTAAAACAAGATCTCTATATAAAGAAGGCTCATGGCACACTGCTTGCAATAGGAAATCTTGGGCTTTATTGCAGGACTAGACACTATCTTGCTGTGAGAACTTTGGCTCCACACTTGATTGACTTATACCTCAGTTGATCCAGATGGAAAGATGGGGAAAAAGCCAGAACTCACTGAAAACCAGATGCTGCATCTGAGCTGCGATTTCCTAAATAAATGAATTACAAAACATTGTTGAAGAGCGTACACTTTTGAAATATCCTGTCAAGACTCAGTCTTGTCCCATGTTGAGAAATTAAATTAAAATAAAAAAAATGTATATATACATATGTATATACATGAGAGAAAGAAGTTGTAAATTCTTTATAGCAATAATTTGAACATATTGGCAATTGTAACTCATAGACATGACTTTTTTCTCTTGAGCTTCTTAGTAAGATAAGTGTTGTTTAACATTGGCTTTTTTTGAGGGGCTAAGTTTGTACTACTATAAACTTTCTTTGTGGTGGTATTTAGCACACACTAACATACATGGAAAAAATAACAGTTAAGGCACTTAAAATGAATTATGTGCTATTAATCATTAAGAAATGTACTCCCTAACAAGGGAAAAAAAGGAGCAAATAAAACAGAAAAAGAAGGAAACCTATTATTTTCAACAACACAACTTTAAGAGAATTTTGCGTTTACATATCAAAGAGATCACAAAGACAAACACAATTCCAGTGTAGAAAAGTCTGTCATCAACATATGACAAAATCCTGCTGCTCTTATCTTTCTCATACCTACACTGGGAACACTGGAATGTCTAGTGAATATAATTAGAGAAAAATCATTGACGGCATTGGAAATTCAAATCACATGTGTTCGAGGCCTAGAAGAGGCTGACAGTGAAATCCCAGACTGGACAGAAATCGTAATAGCACCTACAATTTGAATCATGTGATTCCAACCAGAGATCCTCTGAGGAAAAAAACAGGAAAGAATTTTGTCTTCAGGGCAGCCACCTCTCTGGGCTGAGAGTTCCAATGTAAGCTGATGTGGAAATGGGAAGCTGGTGGTAACTCAGGAATATTTCAAGAGTTCCTGAGAGATCATAATGTACTAGTTTCGAGTAACATGATAAAGAAATTCATAGATTCCCAAATACAATCCTTTTCGATTTCCATTCTCTTTTCATGGGAAGAACCATTCTGGTTCAAGCCACAGTTGTTCTTGCAACTACTCTGTCCCGAATACAACTTATACTCTACATGCGGATAAGTCAAATTTTGCAAATGCAAATCTGATTATGTCATTTCCTTGCTTCCCAGGAGGTAAATTGAACCTGGTTATCATAGCTTACAGAGCCCTGCCTGGCCTCCTCCTACCTTCTTCTCCATTCTCATTTGTGACTAGACTGTCCCTGCCTCTTCCTCTTCCCTTTCCAACGACTCTGACTTCTTGGTCTTTCATCGTTTTCCTTCTCTCCTCTACCAGAAACATTTTATTTTCTGCTCTTGCCCAACACAAGATGAAGCCTTCTCCTGGCCACCTAAGGTCGATCTATTTTCTCAAAATCTCTCATTTTAACAGTTGGAAATACTTCCCTTGGATGTTATTTGAAATTTATTTGCATGATTATTTAATTAATTTAATTAATATCTCTAATCCTCCTCTAGATTCTAAGCTCTTGTGAGAACTGTGTCTCTACTGCCTATTCAATGTTACTAAAAGAAAATTGGGTGGAAAATGAATGAATGAATGAATAGAGCCAAGTGTAATATGGTATGTTTGAATAAAATGCAAATAGGATCGTAGAATAGTAATTATACAAATGATACTATAAACATATGATTTGGAAGAACCTCTTTAGAAATAATTCTACTTTCCAGTTGATATATGGTTAATTAGCTAGTGCAGAAGAGGAAGCTAAATTCTTGCTTATCAAGCTAAAATCTATAGGCAGTGTTAGGGCACGTTACCTGCTTTAGAAAAAAAATCCTGTCTCCCCCTCAAATACTTCATGTACATGTAATGAGAATATTACAGCCCATTTTCATCTTTTCTCCAGACTACATCATATAGTAGAAACAGAAAATGGTTCATGTTTGGTGTTCTGTCTTGTAGGAATTGTATGGCTGGATATATCTAAAACACACATGACAATTCAGACACCAACTGTGCAATACATATAAAATACCTTCCCTCAGTGGCAGATGTGGTTTGCTGCTTGAATAAATATACCCCTCCCTTCTTCAGCCAAGTGGAATGTGGTTTCCTTTTGTTACAGAGACAAGATGGCACTGATTTCTTTTCTATCCCTTGCCTTACCTTACAAAGCAAAGATGTCACCAGTGGTAACCAGAGTCCCGAGAGAGAGGAGTTATTTGGAGGAATCATTTACCTTGACCATGTGCTCCTAAACCCTCATGGTCAACCTAGTTTGAATCATTCATTGATGCTCAAATTTACTGAATAATTATTTGGTCCTGTATGGTGATTTTTTTTCCTGACTTTTAAGAAGGAATATATTTCTTGGAGAGGCTCTTGGGATGCTGACAGCCATGGTGAAATTCAATTTTGCTTTTCAGAGGATGCATTTCCTTTCTTTGTCTAGAACTTCTCTCTTCAGTGGTCCTAATCGTAGAACAGACAGCTGCCCTGCCCCAAGAAGTCTTCCTCACCAATAAGCCTGTACTTGTGGTCCTCTGCTTTATCCCTGACTTCACACGAGTGGGTCCCAAAAAATCCCTAGGTCTCCTACGTGTTCCTGCTGTAGTAAATACTAAGTGTCTATGTCACCATGGTAAATGGTGGGGAGAGGAGCATGATGTGGTAGTAGGACCACTGAATCGACCATCAGAAAACCTGGGTTCCAGGTCTAGCTGTGGGAAGTTCACTCTGATAAAACACTTATTACAGTTGCTGACACAAAGTAAGAAATGAATTATAATTATCCAATATAAGTATAATTTTACTTGTCTGCATAATTTTACTTCAATGACTAAAATGCTCTTATGTCTTGCCAATAAATCAAGGAGCCTGTTAGGGGTAAGCGAATGGTGCTGCGTATTAACAACTAGAGAACTTGTCACTTACTGACGAGTGGTCAACAGGATGAAACATTCTTCAGTCAGTTCAAGGTGATTTTGAAAATCAATCACAAAATGAACAAGAGAGAATTATTTTGCTCATAGACAAATTAAATTAGATCACATAATTTAACCTGATACATAGCTAAATGTTAGAATAGGAGAGATATTAAAAAAATCAGTAACTATTTACAGATAGTCATCGGTTGTATGCAACCAGTGCTTCTTTGGTCACTCAATCATTTTTACAGCTGTCGTGCCTGAGAATTTGTATCCCTGATGAGACATTTTCTTCACCTGTGGTGTTCCAGCCACACTTGTCTTCTCTTTTCCTCTCTTCTGTGAAAGACAGAAAGCTCTGGTAAGGCAGGGCCTCTATCTTAGATGCCTAGCACATAGGGCCTGGCAGATAACTGGCACTGAATAAGTATTTGCTGGATAGCTGTATGAATGAATTCTAGAGTCCAAACTAATTGTGACATCTGAATACCTTAATATGATGGTGTTTTGTATTCCTGCACACTGTCACACAGTACTTATGGATTGTAACCCTCAAACTGAGGAATAGCAAAGTGAATTCAGAGGCCGTAACTATTCCACAAACAGAACAGGAACTCTTTAGGATTCAAGAGTGGCTTCCCACACAATGTCTACTGTTGGTAACTTGCATTTGCTTTTACGTCTTTCAAAGCTCTTCTCTCATTCTTTGAATACCTGTGAAATATTAGTAAAATAGATTTTTTGGGTCACAACTTAAGGTCTGATATTCAGAGGAATTCACTGACTTTGCCAGATAAACCAACAATCTCCAGGGCAGAGGTGAGAGAGCAACCCAGCTTCCCTGTGTTAGTTTACATTGCTGACTTATGCAACTCCCAGCAGAGCCAGACCAGTGTGGCCTGAGCCAGGGTTGGGGGCAGGGCCCAGAAAGCAGGGTCTCATTCCAGACAAATGCAAAAGGCATCTCAGAGAAGGGGGCCCCAGGCACCCCCAGAGGAAGCAAAACTCCAAGCATGAGGCAAAGATGCAAGGTCAGTCCATAAATAAGAAATGAAATAGGAGGTTCAAGAGTCAGAATAACTGATCAATTAGAGTGCCAGAAGAGACAGAATTGAGGAAATAAGGAAAGAAGGGTCTAAATACAGTCAATGGGGAAGAGGCAGGTCAGAGTCGGTTTTTGAAAGTTCTTTTTTTGTCTCCTTGGGTCCAGTGCGTTGGATTATTCTGGGTATTGACTTTTCGCACACTTGTGCCATGCACAGACTCTAAGGAGCCCAGCCAGGTGCTATAATACTGCCCAATTTCCAGGTTATGTTGGATAGTCATTGAAAAGAGAGAAGTTCAATCACATAGATAATTCCTAATTTCTGAATGATTGACCAGCTCCTCTCTCAGAGGAGTAAACCCGATGTAGAATCTCTGATTGGATTTATTATCTAGTGATGTCTGAAAAAGAAATGGTATAAATTCATTGTAAACAGGTTTTGAAATTGGTGGTGAACAGTGAGTAGATCAATTGTTGTAAAGTCAGAATCTTAGTCACTTTTGTGAAATTAATGTTCCTTTAAAAACTTTCAGTAGTAAAGTGTACACTATAGTATAACGGACCCTTCAACATCCATCCTCCAACACTTATTGACATCCCACAATTCTTGCTTCATTTAATATTTTCATTAGCATTTCTTTGGAATTGCGTTGGGATCTTTGCTCTGACCAATGCTAGATGTGAGCGGAGGAGCCCTGTGAAAGGGAGACTTCTTTCTATGCTGTGCAGAATGCTCCAGAGGGGTTTACTGGAATGAGCACATTGCCGCTTAGATGAAGGCAGGATTAAGAGATTTTCTTCAAAAGAAAAAGCCTCTGACATATTGAATCGTGTCCTTTTGAAATGTGTGAAGCCAGGGGCAGAAAAGCAAGGGTTTTGCTTTTAGTGAAGCAAAACCCTCCCTAATAAATACCAATTCTGCACATTTACAATAATAAATTGCATCATACTTGCTTTTAAGAATTAAATCATACTTGTTTTTAAGAATTAAATCTGTTCTTGCAAAGCTAAATACAAAATCCAGGACAAAAATACTTTTTTCTGTGGAGGAGAAATGTTCTATTTTTCTATCTATCTATCTATCTATCTACCTATCTGTCTATCATCTATCTAATCTATCTATCTATATCTAGCTATCTTTAAGACAAATCTATACGGATTCCTTTAGGGCATCACCATTCCAGGGAATCATTTCCATGTTTTGAATGTCTCATTTCCACTTTCCTTTGTATCTTTGCCAGTGAACACAGAGCCAGGTACATAGCAGGTGTTTCATAAGTGCCGGTTGAATTAATTTAATTCATTTTCTTGAACTGAAATTCTTTCCTTTCTCAGCTGATTCCTCTCACACTTGCCAGCCTCCTCACAACCCCATTCCATTTTAGAGCCATAAATCTCTACCAGAGCATGCAGTCACATTCTCTCCCATACATAACAACATAATGATAATGATGATAATGATGATGATGAGAGGACGATGTCATCACCTCCTTTCCCCTTGACTTGTTTGGTAAAGGAAATAAAGTCAATGAGAAAGTATTCCTGACACAGAATCTTTGAAAGATTCTTTTCCCTAATACAAAAGACTTTGCCATACTGCTTTGTATAACTTTGCTACCTCTTAAAAGCCCCAATGAGACCTGTCATCATGGGCTGTACTGAAGCCTTGTAGGAAAGAGAGATGTTTCATAGGTTCTGCTCAAAGTGACATTTTTCTCTTGAACATCACTGTTGTAGTAGAGACCCTGACAGAAAAAGAAGGATGATTTCTATTCGTGTTCTTTTTAACGAGGTGCAGGTGGAGTAACTTACGGACACTTGAACATAGGAATTAAGATCTTTTCCCTTTCAGATCAATCTCTGTAGTCAGAGGAGATAGATGTTTGGTGGATTAGAAATAAAACACAGTCTCATTTATAATTTATTTGATACAGAGATTGGTACACATGTTATCTCTCCTGCTTTCTTTAAGCATAAAGGTTTACTTGTTCAAACAGTTTTAAAGTGTATAGGAAAATTTTTTTTAAATCTATAGTAATAGATTGCAAAATGTATGGTAAAGCACGTTAATTGAAGCTGTGAAGATAAGTGATTATTTACACTTGACTACAAAGGCTCATCTTCTAAAATTTCAAGTATTCAGTGATCCTCATGAAGGAGATAATTACTTCTTTTTGGAATTACCATGACTAACTTTTATTTAGAAAATTGCTATGAGCTAGATTTTCAGGAAGCACAACTTATAAGCTACTATAAATTAGGCCCTCTGAGATTTTTAGCGTACTTATAAAAGATTCCATGTTGGAAACATTAGATTTACGTCTTAAAGCTGGGAGCTTTAATGTACTTTATGTTAGAGTATTTAAAAAAAAAGAAGAAAGCCAGCAAAAGAGCTCTGTCCTTTCAATTTTTCTTCATTTCTTTCTGTAGATGTCACTATAGCATAACAAAAAGGAAGAGGACTTCTTTTCTTCCGAAAATATATGACTTCTACATGCAAATGAAAGAAAGTGGTGATTTGATTTATTATGCCAGGGTTGTCATATCAACAATACGGTTTCCAAGCAACTAGCAGAATAAATTATTTTATAGATTTATTCGCTTAGCCTCATAAAATGGACCAAATGGAAGATACTTTTTTCACCCGTGATTATGTGGTAATTAAAAAAAGTCATTACACAGAAATTATGCATTAAATTCACATTACTAAGAAGAATTCAAAATGAATCATGTGACTGTAATCAATGCCAAAAGACGTAATGAAGATTTGCTGCTTACAAGGAACCATTGTTGTTCTATGTTTATATATTTTCAATAATTGGTTTCCCAGGTCTATACCATGATTTGTGTAAAGTTGTTCCAAATTTACTCCTCAAAGAGGCTATCGTATGCAGCCCACACTACTGTGCCCTTTAAACGCTCTTCAGAAGGACCTCGTCAGAGAACCCTAGTGCTCATTCTATTACACAGAGTGTGTTCGAGTCCTCTGCATATGCAAATAGCCTGTGCCAGTTCTTAAAAGACTTCCAAAAAGTTACTGAGCATATTAGAAAATGAAGCATTGACTTTTTTTTATACGATTGCCCTGGGGATGTTCAAGACTTGTTAGACATTTGCAGTCCATATTCCCAAAACATCCCTGTGTAGTTTAAACATTTTCATTGCTATTTTTGAGCTGCTTCTGTCTCTACTTTAGGAAAGTCTGATCTGAATGTCACAGAGATAGTCTTTTTTTCCTCCTCTTTTCTATTATTAGAACTTTCTCCAAGATTTTTGATTTTCTCAAATTGCTGATGATATTAAATAAAGATATACCAAACTTCTCAGCTTAGGCAAGGGAAGCAAAACCTGTCATGCCGTCCCGGGACAATATATTTTGTCTCCATCTGGCACAGACACATTTGTTGATGGAAATTACTGTCTATAGCCAGCACTCACTTTTCCTTTGCTTTGCTAAGAATTATTTTTTCTCTCACTTTGTTTGGTTTCTTCCGGAAATATTGTTTTTTTCAAAAGCCCATAGGCTGTACATAGCCAAAGAATCAAGAAAAAGCACTTATATTGAAAAATTACTAAGCAAACCACAGCATTCAACTAGATTTTCACGTTTGAAACATTTGGCAAAAATATAGCTAATTTTCTGAGGTACGTGTTGGGGGACATTTTCTGTGACCAATTCAGATGCATCTGCTCCATTGTTACCAGCATCCTTTATGCCCTCATAGATGTTTCAGAGAGTCAGCAAGTGGAAAGAAAATATTTCTCCCTTTAGACGACATCGTCCTAATGTTATTATTCTTGCGACACAGTTGCCAAGTAGCGCAGCTTCTGCATCTTAGTCTGGCCTTAGACTATGGGCTCTTTCTTCCCTTTTATTTTGTTTTACACAAGTTGCCATTGCCTCAGAAGAAAGGAAAATCTATTTTGAGATTCATAACAATGCTACATATGCTCAGGCATTAAAAGAAACATCCTTCCTATACTGTGCTAGTTTGCTTATTACCTGTCCATGTTCTAGTTCATTCCTTTCGTATCTTATCAGTATGCTCTTAGGCAAATTTTCCCTATTATCTTTCTGGAGAAGTCAATCTATTTTCATCTTCTCCTGTCACAGAAAACAAATGGGCAAATTTTCAAAGAACTTTATTCAGTCCAGCTCTTTTTCTTTTTTTCTTGACTTTTTTATATAAAATTTTTGTTTGTAAAACCATGTCTTTGATTTCTTAATTGAACTCACAAGTGGCCACATGTGCTTTCTCATAAACAGAAAATGTGAGTCTGTCATTACTTCTGTCAAATACTTGGAGGATTTGCAAATGCAGAGGTAGTTTCCTTTTTTTCCCAGTCTGATTTCCCTCAGGTCTTGGTGAAACCATCTTGATCAATGCTTGTCAAACTTGAGTGTACATCTCAATCACCTGGGGATCTTGTTACAAGTTGTATTCTGATTTTGGATGTTTCTGGGGAGTCTGGGACCTGAATGGTCCTGTTTCTAACCGGCTCCCAGATGATGCTGGGGATGTTGATTTGCAGGCCACACATGGTGTAGCAAAGTCCTAGAACATTTCTACCTTGCAGGTGAAGAAGCTGAAGCTTAGAGTCCTGAGTGGATATACCAAATTTATTTTTACCGTTTATTACTAAATCAACCTAGAATTTCAGCGTCCCAAAGAAAGGAAGGCTATTCCTCTTTCCGTACTTGTCACATGAAGAGGTGAGTGGACGCCAATTTTCCTATGCTTGGAAACAGTTCCATTTTCCCTTTCTCTGTATATATGTAAAATTAAGATTCTTTCCTCACCATGAATGCTCTCGTGTTTATTCATCAATAAAATTGACATTGAAGAAAATTGAAATATAATACTTTTGAAGCTCAAAACTATCATTTTCTTTTAATTGGAGAGACAGTGCTTGGGAAAAATAGGCAAATTTATCTTCAAGTATTCACAAATCACTTGATAGCAAAGGCAGGAATATTTTAATACCAAGAATTCATTGTTATGTTTTAAAATAAGCTTTTTTTTAATACAAACTTTCCAACAGTAAAATAAATGCAATAAAACAGATGGAATAAGACATTGATGGTGTAGCAATTAATTTTCTTTGATGATTCATTTTGTTGGCAGGAAAAAACCAGTAATTTAAAGGCATGAATGTTATTCTCAGTGTCACTTTGTCGACGAAAATAATCCATACCCAGTCTATAAATGAAAATTTGGGTGAGTTTATTCTGAGCTAAAATCTGAGGACCATGGCCCGAGGCATTTCTCCCCAAAGGAAGAAAGGGCACCAAAGAAGTGAGGTATACAGAGTGGTTATATACCCCCAAGCAGAATGTTTCACATATGATTGAAATGTCCCTCTCACAATAGTCACAAGATTGCCCTGTTGGCATAGTGCTTGAAGGACACAGCAAGTAGGGCGTCTGCTATCTTGGAGGGCATAGCAGGAGGCAAGTCTATTGTCTTGAGCTGGGTGGTCACAGGTGAGCGCAGCAATCAGTTCCTAGCCTAAGGAAAGATGCTTAATCCTTAAGGAAATGCCAATATTGGGAGGGGGAGGGAAGTTGCACCTTTATCTCAAGGTCCTTTGCTCTTGCCATAGGGAATGTCTAAAGCAGATATACAATGCATGCTCAACGGCCATGGGTCAGGCTCTTTTGGAAAAACAATGTCAGGCCAAATTAGGTTTACACCAAATGGCTTCCTCATATACTCCAATATATCCTATTGCTTGCCATTTCTATTTGTCAACTTAAAGAAAACTCTGCAATTTAAAAAATAAAAAAAAATTCTGAACTGAAGAGAATTTGCTGTTAACACCATTTCTTATCTCTAATATTTTCTGTTGTGATTAGGCAAATGTCCCCTTATTCTATGTTATTCAATGTAAATCCCCTTGGGAACATGGTTGGTCAATGGTGACAAAGTTTCTCAGGTGAAGTAGAAATTCCCATTCTAGCTACGCTACATGGAGTACATTAGGACTTTGCATCCAGGGAACCTTGGTAGTTGGCATATATCCATTCATCAGTCACTGACAGTCTTAGGTCTAAAAATGAAAATCAATAAGAGGTTGAAATTTCCAAGGTGAGTCATTTGTTTGACATGGTGAATAAAACTCTCATGCACTTGGGTCAAGTAGGATCATGAGCAATGATGGTAGAAAAAGAGGAATTTTGGTGAGTAGGAACCAAGACATACAGAGAAATACTATGAGGTGCAGTGCAAAGTTGAGTTGGGAACTTTCCCGCAATGCTCAAGTAGGCTGTCCAAGTAGGAACAGGAAACCAGAGAAGAGAGAAATTTTAAAATAGGGCCTTTTCAGCTGCCAAAAGAAGATGTTGAACCACCCTTATTTAACAATTACAAGTGAATGGTTAGCCTAAGGCAGAGGGGGAATCTTAAGTTGAGTGTCAAAGGGATCAGAAAATATCCTCAAATTGTATAAAAAATTGTGTGTATTCTTTGGATAAATACCAAGAAGTGGCATAGCTGGATCATATGGTAGTTCTGTTCTTAATTTACTGAAGAATCTCCATACTGTTTGCCATAGTGGCTGCACCAGTTTACATTCCCAACAGCAATGTATAAGGATTACCTTTTCTTCACATCCTCACCAACACTTATTTCCTGTCTTGTTAATTATAGCCATTCTGATAGGCATGAGATGATATCTCATTGTGGTTTTGATTTGCATTTCCCTAATAATAAGTGATGTTGAACATCTTTTCATGTACCTATTGGTCATCTGTATATGTCTCCCTTGGAAAAATGTTCAGATCCTCTGTTCATTTTTCGAATCGGGTTCTTTGATTTTGTTGTTGAGTCATATGAGTTCTTTATATATTTTAGATATTAACCCCGTATCAGCTATACGATTTGCAAATATCTTCTCCCAATCAGTAGATTGTCTTTTTGTTTTGTTGATGGTTTCCTTTGCTATACAGAAGCTTTTAGTTTGATGTAGTCTCATTTGCTTATTTTTTCTTTTGTTTCCCTCACCTGAGGAGACATATTCAAAAAGATACTGCTAAGAACAATGCCAAAGAGCATACTGCCTAAGTTTTCTTCTAGGAATTTTATGATTTCAGGTCTTACATTCAACTCTTTAATCCATTTTGAGTTAATTTTTGTGTATGATATAAGACAGTGGTCTACCTTCATTCTTTTGCATGTGACTGTCCAGTTTTCCCAGCACCATTTATTGAAGAGACTTTCTTTTCTCTATTGTATGTTCTAGACTCCTTTGTCAAAAATTAGCTGTCCATAAAAAAGTGGGTTTATTTCTGGGCTCTCAATTCTGTTCCATTGATCTATTTATTTGTTTTTGTGCCAGTACCATGCTGTTTTGATTACTACAACTTTGTAGTATACTTTGAAATCAGGGAGTGTGATGCTTCCAGTTTTGTTCTTTTTTTCTCAATAGCTTTTGCTATTCAGGGTCTTTTGTTGTTCCATATGAATTTTAGAATTCTTTGTTCTATTTCTGTGAAAAATGTCGTTGGAATTTTAATAGGAATTGCACTGAATCTGTAGATTGCTTTAGGTAATATGGACATTTGAAATATGTTAATTGTTCCAATCCATAAGCATGGAATATCTTTGCATTTTTTTGTGTCGTCTTCTATTTCTTTCAACAATGTCATATAGTTTTCTGTGTACAGGTCTTTCACCTCCTTGGTTAAATTTATTCCTAGGTACTTTCTTCTTTTTGTTGCAGTTGAAAATGGGATTGTTTCTTGATTTCTCTTTCTGCTTGTTTGTTATTAGTAGATATGAAAACACTAATTTGAAAAGATATTTGCCTCCTTATGTTCTTTGCAGCATTATTCACAATAGTGAAGACATAGAAACAAGTGCTCATCAACGGATGAATAGTTAAAGAAGATGTGGTATATAAGTACAATGGAATACAACTCAGCCATACAAAAGATAAAAACTTGTCATTTGCAACAACATGGATAGATCTTGAGGGTACTATGTTAAGTGAAAGAAGTCAGATGGAGAAAGGCAGATGCTGTTACGATTTCACTCATATGTGGAAGATAAAAGAAAGAGAACAAGAAACAAACAAACACATAGATACAGATAACAGATTGGTGCTTCCCAAAGGCAGAAGGATGCGAAGGGAGAGTGAAGTGAGTAAAGGGGGTCTTTTGTACAGTGATGGATGGAAACTAGACTTTTGGTGGTAAACCCAATGTAGTATATACAGAAGTCAAATTACAATGATGTACACCTGAAACCTATTTAAGGTTATAAACCATTGTTACTTCAATTAAAAAAATATTGTATGTATACATGCAGTTTGCTGTGGAGAAATCTGTAATTTTCAATGGATTCTTAAAGGAGCTCATGATACAAAAAATTAAGGCCCAATGCCTTATAGTTAAATGCATTAACTCACAGGAGGTGGTGAAGAAATTCTCATTGACCCCAGATGTATTTTAACTCGGTGTTCTAGATTATCCTTCTGTGCAAGGAAATGCAGACAGAAACATGTCTTATTCTTTTACAGTGATGAGTTTTACTTTGTACCTGAGGTCTTGAGCCTTATCTATTTAACTTAAGATAAGCCGGTTCAGCATTAAGAAATTTTATTTAAAAATATTTTCTATGGAAGTATAAATTTTAGAAATGTGGAGAATATAAACCATTTTACATGTTGTCCCTGTAAATTTGCTGCAGTCAAGAAGCAGAACTTTTACTTACATGGCATTAGCATAGAAAAATTAAAACAGAAAGTAAAATATAGTTTTGAGTAGATATAATCTTTTCTTTCTAATTATAATTAATTACCCTGATTTAGCTGAATAATTTGACAGAAAGGAATTAAGCTCTTTCTTGTTTTTAATAGCTCTATTTATAGACAATCCACTCCATGTTTTATGTTTCTTTCTGCCTGGCTCAACCCAGTGCAGTCCTTTTATCAATTCATTTCTTCAACATTTATTTCTTGAGAGCCAACTACAAACTTAACATTGTTTTACACCCTAGCAGGTATGGAAAGTAACATCCCAATAAGTACAATGCACTCCTTCACCTCTGAAGCAGCTTGCAGTTTATTTATGGAGAACACCATATGTTAAATACAATATGTGGCAGAAAGTGTATGATTGTCATATTGGCTACAGTAAGAAAATGTAATGGGATTTCACAGCAGTGCTGGAACTCTGTGGAGTGGCTCCATGAATTAGTGAGGAGTTGTGCTAGTGTTTGGAGAATGAATAGCATTTGATCACCATGTACAATGTGTGTTCTTTATTTCTCTGTTTGATGCTTATGTTTCTCTCATAGATTACCAAATTTTCATATTTCTGTTTCTGAATCTATGAAAAGGGCACCAAGGTCATCTTTCTTCCTGAGGTTATGAGTGATGATTATGGAGTTGACTGAACAATAGATCCTCAATGGAAATGGCACCCAGAAGGCTGCCATCTTCATGGGATGAAGTGGAATTAACCAGATGAGCTTTTGTGTTCCAATTTTCTCATTCACAAAGTGAAGATGTCATTTATATATGTAAACACACATATATACATATAAATACACACATATCTATTTTAACTCCATAATAAAATGCATATTACTAAAGTGTCATCTCAGTTATGCTCAATGGATCCTTTTGTCTTTTTTGTGTATTCATCTATTCATTCAATCAACAACTAAGTTTTCAGTACCTACACTGGGGTATTGGGGATATAGATGACTAAGCCAGGTGTATGTCTACTCTCACAGACCTTAGCTTTTAGTTAGAAAAGACTTGTAAGAATAACTACTGTGGAGGAAGACAAACACAATACTAGGTTAGAGAGTTGGGGATGGAGAGAGAGTTAGGAGATGGATTTAGACAATTTTTAAAAGACATGTCAGTGAAGTTGTACAGTCCAAAAATAGAGGATGCTTCCTATATTTTCAAAGGAAGATCTCTGAACTAGGTGGGCACAGAGTTTTAAGCTTTAAGGGTACCTAAAAATCATCTGATAAGCTGGTTAAAATAGAAGATTCCTGAGCATTTTCCTGGGTACGCTTCAAATCTCTGGGAAGGCGGCCTAGAGCTCTGCTTTAAAACAAAACACACACACACATCAGAGATTCTTATGCAAGTGATTCATGGACCATATTTTGAAAAAAACACATGCTTTAAAATGTCATAGATTTTGTTATTGCTAGTGAGTTTTTGTTATACCATTCTACAAATCAGTGATCCTCTAAGTAACTGAGGCAAGATATAGCAGAGCTGATTAGCGCCTTGGTATAAATAATTTTTAACTTTCCAATGTGCCTAATTCATGAAATACAAAGCTCTTTTAAATACCATTTTCATTTGCTTTTTACTTTAAAGTTTTTCTTTACCTGTCTTTGCCTCCTCTGAGCACCAGAATCTTAAATTTTTAGGTGGTATGCATTCAGTCTTGATATCTACCAATGGTGATATGTCAAAGATTTGGGAAATATATGAAACAGAAGAATTATTTGAGCATAACTGAACCCACAGTCACATAACATGGAATTTATCAAAAGTAGCTACATATACCTTGAAAATTTTAAATAAAACACGTTAAAAATGGCACGTAGTAAGGTTCTATTTCATTAAAGAACTATTGCATACTCTAGTCTTGGCTAAGAGACTAACGATATTACTAATTTATATATTTTTTTCATTTCATCCCTACCTTTTCCCCCTACTATTCTGATATGATTGCCTCCATAGAATCTTTGATTTTCTACAAGGAGTTATTTCCACTCAGGGTGAGAGTATGCATCTTTATCTAGGTGGATGGGGGTCTTCTCTTGGGATCTGTTGTGGGTTATCACTAATTCAAAGTCCCAGTGATTGACACATGAAGAAATAGATATCTTCTTATCTGAAAAGTTCCCGTCTTCCTCCAAATGTCGGGAGGTTCTTTCTTTTTCCAAACCAATGTATCTGGCTGGGGCCACTCCTTCCCTCCTCCAAACTGCCTCTTTCTTTCCCACTCCTCAATAGGGATGTAGGCATTTGCAGATTCCTAGGAAACCAAGATTGATTTGTTTGCAAAGTAAGAGGGGAGCAGGAAAGAGATGGATGTGTTTACCAAAGACCTCATAGGTATGAAACAACAGAAGGAAGTAGAAGGGAAAATGTGGTAAAGCACGAGAAAACAAAGCCTGATAGGGAAACATGGTCCTTAGGAATAACATCACATGCATTTAACACCTGCGAATTTGTGCATCCATCTTCATAGAGATAGAGGTTTAAAAAAAACCTTGGGCTAGACAAATCTGTTTATCCTTATGTGGTATATAGATACTGAAAAATAAAGAAAAGTAAAAAATCATAAATAGCTTGGCTTTTATATTAATTCAAACTGGGATAGAATATTATTAGATAGGAATAATAAACTAAGAAAAACTGGTAATAGCAGGCTGAACAACTCTTAGGAAATTCCTTTTGTACACTGGTAAAACTATGCCAATATAAAATATGCTTACTATTTCTGAAAATATTAATGCACATTATTATGTTAATTCTCTTTAGATTTGATTTTATTTTGAAATATAAGGTTTCTGTAGGCTCAGGTTATGGTTGTCATGTGGTATATTTACCTATTAACACCACCCGGTTGTTGGTGCACACAGTTTCATTGTAGTGGACTTTATGGTGGATCACTGACAAAGCAAATTGCATCAGGCCTGACAGACCGATGATCTTCAAGGCACTCAGGAGAAAACTATCCCCCCTTCTCGTAATATCAGAACTTTTCTTCTTGTTGAACTTGGACAGAATGAAACAGACATGGTTCCAGAAAGTCACAAATTGAGCTCTTTGTAGTACTTACACTGGCACAGCACAGTGAAAAAACGCAGCATCTGCTAGACTACTCATATCTGATGGACAACAATATTTCTAAGGGATTAAGAAATGCACAACTTTTATATTTAACAATTGACCTCGCATTATGTACTGAATTTGTGCTAGACTTTTTTGGTTGAACAAAATTTAAGAGAAGTAGGGGCTCAAGGATGGGATTTTTCTCCTTTTTGAAAGCAACAGAGCAATGAATGGTTATACATGATTACTTTGTCTCTGTTCATCCCAGCATGGCATTAAATACTTACTAGTCAGGTTAGAGTTATTAATTGGAAATATAAGTATATCCTTAGACAAACTGAGCTAGCTATGAATCCTAGTATTTTATTGCACATTAATACATTTAGTGTTTGCATTAAATGCTTTTCCCAAAGGGACAGAATAAAATACTGTAATTACTAACAGCTTCCAGGAAACACATGCGATATTATTGGATACAAAGTAGAGTATTCATTTAAAAGATTATCTGCTTGTATGGGGTCGATAGGGGTGTTACCTCTCTCTCATAGATAAAAATAGATGGGCTTGCACTATTCACAGTGACAGAAGCGAAAAGATGCCTTCAGAACATACTTGCTATGTTTGGGCAGATGGCACACCAAATCATATATTTCCAATGTGAATCTGTGTTGAATGGACAAATATGGCCACAGGAACAAGTCTATTTTGATAATTTCTGTAAGACAATTTTTTATTTTAGAGACAGTAAGAATTTAACATCTTTATCTGAACATTTCTTCAGGACAAATAGGGTTTTTCATTGCTCTATGAATTTTCTGTAGATGAGAACATCACAGCAAATTCTGCTATAGAGTGGAGGGTCTGATTTGTTGTTTAACCACTCTGGGATTCAGTCTTTTCTCTCCTTCAAATGAGGTTAAAACAGTATGATCTCTAAAGTCCTTTACTGCCCCAAAAGGCTATAAAATCTGTGAATATCAACTGAAAGTGTTTGCTAAACGTGTGTGTTTTCTGGTTAGGATGGTGAGTTTTAGAAATATTACCTAGGCAAATTTCTAAATCGATATTTTTAAAATTCATATATTTCCTATATAATTTCACTGAAAGATGCATAAAAATAAACATTAAGAGAAACTATAGGGGCCGGCCCAGTGGCGCAACGGTTAAGTGCACAAGTTCCCATTCAGCGGCCCTGGGGTTTGCTGGTTCGGATCCTGAGTGTGGACATGGCACCGCTTGGCAGGCCACACTGTGGCAGGCGTCCCACATATAAAGTAGAGGAAGATGGGCACGGATGTTAGCTCAGGGCCAGGCTTCCTCAGCAAAAAGAGGAGGATTGGCAGTAGCTAGCTCAGGGCTAATCTTCCTCAAAAAATAAAAAAGAGAAACTATAGTCTTTCAAAGAAAGATATTTCCTAAATAGAAAGAATTTCCTATGGATGCTTACATAATTCTGCTATTTACTGTAAATTATTCTAAAAATCATTGTTTGCATCATCTTGACTTATTAAAAAGTCTAATTTTATATTCTGGTGATATACATAGTGTTGTGGCTGTTTGAACTGGAAGTGTCCCCACAAATCATCCGCTTTAGCAATAGTTCTGACAGGAATTAATCTCCTGATATTTCTAGTGGGTGACCAAGGCTCAAAGAGGTTAAGGGGCTGTCCATAGTCACTTAATAAACGAAGCTGAGGAAATGAGGAACCTTGGCTGATTGATGTAATGTGTATTCTGTTACCTCAACTGCTTGTCAGAGTGAATAACTTATTCCCACTGAGATTAGTTTGTATAGATGTTGAGAATAGAGACTGAGGGACCCAATAATAAGATTCTCAATCCATAGCGAAGTTACATATATTGCATATGAGCATAATTTGATTGAGCAGTCTCTGGTTGAAGACAAAAGTTACTTCTTACTGATTGAAGAGGAATACAAATAAGAACATTATCTTCTGCAGCTGAACATATAGTCTCAGAAGATATGGTCCCAGTGAACACGTTAACTCTCTAGAATACATATTAAGATATTACAAGGATAGAACCTAGTAAGGTACAAAGCCTTTTTAAAATTGAAATAAAATTGACATACACAAAGCTGTAGATGTGTAAGGTACACAATTTAACATATTTTGACTTATGTATACCTACAAAACTTTTTACCACAATAAACAGAGTAAACATACTGATCACGACCAGGAGTTTCCTCATGTAATCCATTCCTCCTCTTTCCTCCCCAACTGGGCGAATGCTGATCTGCTTTCCGTCATTCAAAATTAGTTTGCATTTTCTAGAATAGCATATAAATGGAATAATAGAATATACACTTTTGTCTTTTTTAGAAATCAGCATAATTTGTTGAGACTTATCTGTGTTGTAGTATGTATTGATAGCTCCTCACTTTTTATTGCTGAGTAATATTCCCCTGTATGGATGCACCACAGTTTGTTTATCTATTCACCTGTTCAGGGACATTTGGGTTGTTTCCAGTTTTAGGTTTTTACTAATAAAGCTTCTATGAACATTCATGTGTAAGTCTTTGCACAGGCACAGGATTTTATTTCTCTTGAGTAAAGAAATACCTAGGAGAGAAATGATGAGTCATGAAGTAGGGATATATTTGACTCTAAGAAAGTGCCACACTGTTTTACAAAGCAGTTGTGTCAATTTCCATTCTCATGAATAGTGTATGAGAGTTTCAGTTTCTCCTCATACTCACCAGTGTTTGTAATGTTAGTCATTCTAACATTAGAGACATGTAGTGACGTACATAATAGGTAGGTAGTAAACTCTCATTATGGTTTTAATTTGCACTTCTTTAATGACTAATGATTTTGAGCATCTTTTCACGTGCTTCTTTGTCATCAAAACATCTTCTTTGGTGAGGTATCTGTTCAAACCGTTTGGTCTTTTTAAAAATTGGATTGTCTTTTCTTAGGATTGAGTTCTTAAAGTTCTTTACATGCTCTAGAAAAAAGTCACTTTTTAGATGTATGCTTTGAAACTATTGTTTCCTTCTCTGTGGTTTGTCATTTCAGTCTCTTAAAAGTGTTTTTTTGAAGAGCAGAGATGTTTTTAATTTAGTTGTAGTACTATATAGCAATTATTTTCTTTTATGGGTTGTGCTTATAGTATCTTACCAAGTTCACAAGAATTTTGTCTTACATTTTCTTTTAGAAGTTTTTATTTTTAACTTAAGACTATAGTCGATTTTGAGTTAACTTTTTAAATATATTGTGAGGTATGGATCAAAGTTTATTTTTTTGCATATGCATATCCAATTATTCCAGCATAAAAAAATCCACTATCCTTTCTCCACTGAATTATCTTTCATTTTTGTCAGAAATCAGTTGTCCATATACGTGTGAGTCTAGAAACTCTATTCTTTTTCCTTAACTTGTTGGATGATAAACCTCTATCTTGACACCAATACAGCACTACTTGATTCCTTGATTGGGATTATAATCAATCTATAGTCAGTTTGGGAAGAACTGACTTTAATATTGAGTATATTAATGGAATTAATATTGAAATTAATATTGTGATAAACCCCCTGAATAAGTATATCTCTCTATTTCCTTAGGTTTTTAATTTCTCTCAGCAATATTTTGTAGTTTTCAATATCCATATCTGTAAAATATTTTGTCCAATTTATTCCTAAATATTTCATATTTTTAGTGCTGTTTTAAATGGCACTACTTTTTCTTTTAACTTCAATTTCAATTGTTCAATATTAGTATATAGAATTGCAGGTAATTTTTGTATATTGATCTTGTATCTGGAAGCAGAAGGCTCAATGAACCTTGCTAAATAAATATTGCTAAAATCACTTCTTAGTTTGAGTGGCTTTTTTTGATAGTTTTAATCAGTTTTTCTAACACACGATTATGCTTGAATAAAGACATTTTTAATTCTTCCTTTATTATATAAATGGGGTCTTTTATTGCTATTTCTTGCCCTACATATTACACTGGTTAGACCTCTTAATACAATGTTGATTAGAAATGGTAATAGCAGACATCCTTACCTTGTTCCCAAGCTTAGAGGGAAAGTTGTAGGTATTTCACTGCTAAGTGTGATGTTAGCAGTGGGTTTATCATGGATGCCCTTTATTATGTCGAGGAAGTTTCCTTCTATTCCTAGTTTTCTGAGGGTTTTTAGTTGAAATGGATATGGATTTTGTCAAGTGCTTTTCCTAGTGGTGGCTTTGGGATTTCTAAAATGCATCTTTAACTTATCACAGTCTACCTTCGAGTGATATACCATTTTACATCCAGTGTAAGAACTGTATTTAGTGTCTTGGGACTGTTGTAAACAAGGTACTATAAACTTTGGGAGTTAAATCATTAGAAATTTCTTCTTTTACAGCCCTGGAGGCTGGAAATCTAAATCAAGGTGTTAGCAGAGCCATACTTCCCTGAGATTCTGAGAAGAATCCTTCCTTGCCTCTTCTTGGCTACTGGTAGTGGCTGGCAACCCTTGGTGTTCCTTGCTTGTAGCTGTATCACTCCAATTTCTGACTCTGTTGCCACATGGCATCTTCCCTGCATGTCTGTCTCTGTGTCTATTCTCTTCTTATAAGGACAGAAGTCATACTGGATGGAGAGCCTACCTTACTCAAGTATGATCTCATCTCATCTTAACTAATTAAATCTGTAACAGCCTTATTTCCAAAGAAAGTCTCATTCTGAGGTTCTAGGAAGGATGTGAAATTTTGGGGAGCTCTACTCAGACTAATACAAGAAGCTTACAGTAGTATACTTCTATTTCTGCCCTGTAGAACTTTGTGCTCTTGTTTTCATACATTTACTAGTATATATGTTATAATCCACACTATATTGTTGTTTTAGTTTAAAAAATTATCTTTTTTCCAAACATAATATTTCTAATTTACACATAGTTCATGCCTTAGCTTCCTAGGAGTGCTGTAACAAATTACCATACACTGGGTTTCTTAAAACAACAGGAATTTATTCTCTCACAGTTCTGGAAGTCAGAAGTCAGTAATGAAGGCGTCAACAGTGTTGGTTCCTTCTGTAGGCTCTGAGGGCGAATCTGTTTCAAGCTTCTCGTGGCTACTGACATTCCTTGCATTCCTTGGCTTGACACAGCATAGCTCGAGTCTCCTCCTCCATCTTCCCATGACCTTCTCCCCTGTGTGTGGGAGAGTCTCAAATCTCCCTCTCTTTTTTCATATAAAGACACCTGTCATGGGATTTAGGGCCCACTCTAGATCCAGGATGATCTTATCTTGAGATCCTTAACTGAATTCCCTCTCCAAAGACCCTACTTCCAAATATAGTCACATTCACAGGTACCAGGGGTTAGGACTTGAATATATTTTGGGGGAGCCACTATCAACACACTGCACTTTGTGTACCATAAAGTTCACCCCTTTAAAGTGTGTAATTCAGTGGTTTTTAGAATAGTCACAAAGTTGAGGAAACATTGAAATCTAATTCAGAACATTTTCATCACCCTGAAAATAAACCCTGTATCCATTAGTGGTCATTCATTATTCCCCCAAACCCTAGCCCCTGGCAACCACTAGTCTACTTTCTGTTGCTATGGATTTGTCTATTCTGGATATTGCGCATAAATATAATCATACAATATGTGGCTTTTTGTGTCTGCCTTCTACTTAGCATAAAATTTTCAAGATTCATCCATTTTGTAGCATGAATCAGTATTTCATTCCTTTTTATGGCTGAATAATAGTCCATTGTACGGATATACTACATTTTGTTTAGTTATTCCTCAGTTGACTATTTGGGTTTCCACACTTAGTTAATATAGGAATATTTGTGTGCAAGTTTTGTGATATACACTTTCAATATTCCTGGTTATCAACCTTCTTTTAAAGACGTTTAGACAATAAGAAAAAAAAACGTATTTTTATCTTTTACATTTTATTAAAAAAAGACCTTATACATTTACCCATTTAGTTACTTACCATTTCCATTGTTTATAATTCTTTTTTATAGATCCATATTTCCCTCTTGTATCATTTTCCTTCTGCATGAAGGACTTTTTTTTGACATTTCTTATAGTGTAGGTCTGCTTTTGATTAATTCTTTCAGCTTTTGTTTGTCTGAATGTCTTTATTTTGCCCTCTTTTCTGAAAGATGTTTTTGTCAGCTATATATTTCTAAGTTGAACGTTTTATCTTTTGGTTATTTAAAAATGTTGCTCCACTATCTTTTTGTTTGCATTGTTTCTGACAAGAAATATGTGTCATTCTTAACTTTGTTCCTCTGTGTATACACTGCTTATTTTTATGACTGCTTTTAGGATAGTCTCTTTAGCACTGGTTTTGAACAATTTCAGTGTTATATGCCTTGCTGTAATTTTCTTCATATTTCTTGTGCTGGGGAGCTTTGAACTTCTTGCATCTGTGGATTTATAATTTTTATCAAATTTGGAAACATGTTATTCTTTATTTCTTTATATATATGTTTTTCTCTGTCCCTGCCTCCTTTGACTACTCCAGTTACACATATTTTATGAGGTTTAGAATTGTCCCACAGGCTATTGGTGCTCTTTTCATTTTTATCAATTATTTTTCTCTCTGTTTCATCTTAGATAGTTTCTTTTTATTTTTAAGAGTGGCACCAGAGCTAACAACTGTTACCAATCTTCTTTTGTTTTTTTTCCCCTGCTTTTTCTCACTAAATGCCCCCAGTACACAGCTGTATATTCTAGTTGTGGGTCCTTCTAGTTGTGGCATGTGGGACATCACCTCAACGTGGCCTGACAAGCAGTGCCATGTCCATGCCCAGGATCTAAACCGGTGAAACTCTGGGCCGCCAAATCGGAGCACACGAACTTAACCACTGGCTGGCCCCCATTTTAGATAATTTCTATGTTTTCAAGTTCTTTAATACTTTCTTCTCTCCTCTACTCTATTTTTAATCCAAAACCATCCAGTGTATTGTAGTTTTCATCTATTAAAGTTCAATTTGTGTCTTTTCTATATCTTCCACGTTTATGCTTAACTTTTTAAACAAATAGAATGCAGTCATGACTATTTTATTGTCCTTGTCTTCTAATTATAACATCTGGGTCAGTTCTGAGTGGGTTAAATAGGTTAATTTTTCTCCCCATTATGAGTTGCATTATTGCTTCTTTGCATTTGACTGGATGTCAAACTTTTTGCTTTTTGCCTGGTTTATTACTGAGTATTACAGTATTCCTACAAATTTTCTTGGGATTTGTTTTTCGATGTAGCTAAGTTACTTGGAAATAGTTTAATTCTTTCGGGTCTTACTTTTAAGGCCTTCCTGTTGTCCACAAGGTCTCTAGGACTTGAAATCCACTTGATGACACTAACAACAAAACCTGAGGCAAGACCTTTTCAATACTCTAAAACACCCAATGAAGTATGACATTTTCCATTCTGAATGGTTGGAACAGGCACTATTTTTGGCCCTTTGTAAACACCAGGCACTATTGACTCTAATCTTTACAGGTGGTTCTTTTCCTGGCCTTGGGTAGTTTCCTCACAAACATTCACCAATCCATACTCTGCTGAATGTGGTCCTGTTTCTTTATAGCTCTCTCCTGTTTAGTACTCTGGATGCCAATTCTAGCCCTCTCAGGGTCCCCTTACTCTCAGCTTTGTCTCCTCTTCCTGGAAGCTCTCTTTAGTTAGTAAGCTGGGGCTATTGTAGAGCTCACTCATTTGTTTTCTATCTTTCAGGGATCACTGTCCTTCATTACCTAATGTGCAGTGACTTGAAAGTTGTTTTTTCTCATATTTGGTCTCTTTTCGTTTGTTTCAGGTGGAAGGGTAAATGCAATCCTTGTTGCTATACTTTCACCAGAGGCAGTAGTCAAAGGCTTGAGTTTTTAAAAAATTAACTTTACTGTTAAAATGTAACAGGCATTCAGAAAAGTGTAAAATAGTAAGTGTACAGCTTACTGAGTTAACATATAATCACATACACATAACTACTATTCCAGTCAAAATAAAGAACATTATCAACACCTAACAGCTCTCCTTCCTACTCCTCCATAAACAAAGCAAAACAAAAGAATAAATATTCTGCGTTCTAATATCATAACTTTATATAAATGACATTTATACATATATATATTCTTTTGTGTCTGCCTTCTTTCCTCAGCAGTATGGCTGTGATGTTCATCCATGTGGTTGCCTATAACAGTTCATGTATTTTTACTGTTTTATTGTATTTCATTGTATGAAAATGCTATGACTTTTTTATTTTTCAATTGAAATACATTTAGATTGTTCCCAGTTTTTGACTGTTACAAATAATGATGCTATAAACATTTGTGTTTTTGATTACACACACACACGTAATTTTGAATATTTAATTTTGATTGGAATTGCTCATCTCTAGGAATTGCATGTGTTAAATTTTAGCCAATCTTACCAAAAAATTTTATTTGGTGGTTTTAGGAACTCACCTTCCTCGTCCTCCACTCACAAGCATGGTATGATAACTCCAGCTGTTCCAATCTTGGGTACTATTGTTGATTTAAAATTTTACATTTTGGGGCACATATAATGATATATAGTTGTGACTTTAATTTTCATATCTCAGATAGGTAGTGATATCAATCACAACTTTATATTCTTATTGGTTATTTGAATATGTTCTTTTGTGAAATGCCTGTTCAAGTCTCTTACTCATTTTATTGGATTATCTACCATTTCTTATCGACTTGTAGGAGTTTGTTGTTTTCAATATATATATATATATATATACTATATACAAGCTCTTTGTTACTTACATGTGTTGCAAATATTTTCTTCTATTCTGTGGTTTGCATTTTCTCTTTCTTAATGGTGTTTTGGGACAAACAGATGTTCTGACTTAGCGTAATCCAATCACCAATCTTTTCTTATGGTTAGTGATAAAGAAAAAAGAAATTCTTACTTACCTCAAGTTCATGAAAATATTCTTATATGCTACCCCTGGAAGATTTCATGTTTTATACATTACATTTAGAGTGATAATCCACCCGGGATTAATTTTTGAGCATATTTGAAAGTAGTGGTCAATTTTATTTTTTCTTTTACAATTGACTCAATACTATCCTTTGAAGAAGTCATTTTTTGCCATTGTCTTTCCAATCAAATATTGTCCTTGTCATCAATGAAGTATCGATACATGTTTGAGTCTGTTTCTGGACCTTCTTTTTTGTTCCACTGGTTTATTTGTCTGTCTTTGCAACAATACCATACACATTACTTCAGCTTTTATAACAAACCTTGATATCTGGTGGAATAAGTGCTCTATTTCTTCTTAATATTGATGGCTTACAATCAAGTAATTATTTTTCAGAAAAGCATTTCATAGCACACTTGTTGAGCACTTGTTCACATAGCACCTGTTGAAGATAAATGATAATATTTATACTCATATTGAAAAATTCTTTGTTTCTTCTTAAGACATTTTTCTAAACTTCTGAGGGTCATTCTTTGTTCCCTTTCTTGTCAAGAATATATCAATAAAAACTTTGAGCATGAAAGATTGAAAAATCGTCTATTTTAGTCCCATGTTGCTCATGGCATATTAAAAGTAATTAATCTCTTTTCAACCATTTTTAGCTTTAGCAATTGCCATTAGCATAATTTCTTATGAGAATATTCATAAGAAATAACTATTTATTCAAGTACCTTTTATGGGTTTAAAAATCTATTATTTCAAAACTAAATGGGCTCTAAATTCTTAATCTTTGACAGCAAGTTATGTATTAGGAAGATAATTAAATCTTTTGGATGACTTTGCCAAATAATATAGGAGTAATAATAATAGTGCTCTCTAAACCCCCACACATGCATTTATATATTCACATTATTATGTGGATGTGGCTTAGAGACAAGGTTTTTTAATCTTTTTCTCAGGCTCTGACATATTCTGGTGATTTCATAAGAAATATTAGCTATGAGGGAAAGGAGTGCCACATTTCTGAGAAAGATAAACAGAGGTGATGCCAAACCATCAAATGCCCTTAAACCTTGCCTGATACAGTCCCTGCTCACTGTCTCATGAGTGCGTTAACTTACAGAGACACAGGAGAAGTTTAAGGAAGACGTATCTGGTAAGTTCCAAAACAGAGCTGCTGAAAGACAAGAAAATCTGGAATGTGTACTAAGTAATGAATCAACAATATTATCCACGAATGGAAAGGATATTTTGAGTATGTCCCTTTACAAATACAAAGTTGGAGCTGCCTTTTAAGACATACTTCTGAGGTAAAAATTAACCTATGGTGACTTCTTTTTCCTTCATTTGTGTATGTGTGTGTGTGTGTGTGTGTTCACTTTAACCCAGTTCTGCCTCCCTGTATTGGGCTAGAGCCTCACAGTGTGATCTACCTGCATCTCCAGGTGGCCCTGGCTCCATCTCTTACTTAGGGAGAGCTCTGCCAGATTCCCTAATATCATGCAGATTGTTGTTAACCATTTTTACAAATTTTTCCACTAAATTATTTACATTGTCCTCAACATTCCATAAATAAAAAGGAATTCGGTAGGAATTCAACTATATATATAGGAAGATCAATCAATGTGGACAAAACTGCATTTTTGGCTACATATAGTTATTGTTTTAAAGAGTCAAGGAGGTTATGATTTCATATTAATGCTCGTTGAATGTCTTCTCATACCTAGAAAATCTGTCTATTTTAATCTCGTATACACCAGAGTTTTAACTAAGACTATGTGACGAAGATCATTTTTCCTCAAAGAAATGCATATTTTACTTTGTATACCATCTGCTCAATAAATCCATATGTAATATGTTTAAAATGAAACATTTTATTTACCTCCTATAGAAGTAAAGGTAATTAATCATGATGTAAACTCGGTATTAATTTTTAACCATATAATCTTAAAATAGCAAAGCAAATGTCCATTTTTTAATTTCTCTATGAATAAACAAATTTCATATTTATCATCTTTAAAGGTGCTGATAACTATATTTACCTTGTGAAATCACATCAAGTATTCTAGATTTGGAAAATAACAGAGTAATATGAGTATATAAAGTCTTTTTAAGGAATAGCCTATATATCAGTGGTTTCTAGAACTTTTTATGTTATAAAGTAGTACAGTTTTAATTAAAAATTGGTTTACATAACAGATGACCACACTTAAAAAAATTTGTTCAGGAAAATGAAAGGAGCCTATAGGTATTATAAGGGAAAAATAGAGTATCATTTACCCCCACTATAATTTCATAAGAAAAATGATATCTTAGTACCAAAAATACAGGACAGAGATAATTTCAAGTCACAGTTCTTTAGTCCAATATTACAAATCTCACAAAACTATGAAAATATCATTTTTTTTCTTGTTTGCCAGAGATTGGTAAAAACTTATTTCTGGACCAGCACTAGTCTGTGAAATAGCATCTGGGAATCGATGAAACAGAGAAAACTTTTGCATTTTTTAGCAGAGCATGTACACATCTCTTCTCACTTTGGGTAAAATAAGACTGTCTGCTAAACCAGTGGTATATTCAGAATGCTTCAGTATTCTCAACCCGAGGAATTATAACATATTTATTCAATGTCAGTCCCATGTTAGGTGGTGGAAATAAAGAACAAGATATGGATTCTGCTCACAAGGAATGTTACAATTTAGTTGGGAGTTTGAAGCAGATTTCCACCCAGAAGTCCTTGGTACTGCCATTTCTGTGCTGACAGGCCCGACTTCCCATTGACCCCTGCCCTGTCTTGCAGGGTCGACAGGAAATGCCAAGTAGTAAATGTCCCCAACTGAATCTCCCCTCACCAGGAGCATTTAGAAAATAAATACTTCAGCTCCTTTGCCCATTGCAGAATACCCTGAGGTGTGTATTTCACATTCTTTCCTGGGTGCCCCGAGGAATTCACTCCAGTTTTCTGTGGTGGTAACTTCCTTGACAACACATCTTTTGTCTTCTTGTTTCCTTTCCCTATTTCAGCCCTGCTATCTAATACTGCTGTTTTCTGGAATATCCTCTCTAAGAAGCTACTTGTACTTGAATCTTTGTCTCAGAATCTTGTTCTGGGGCAACTCAAATAAGACAGAGTTATTACAAATTATCTTGTGATTTTATATCTAGAAAACCCTAAAGAGTCCACTAAAAAACTTTGAGAAATAATAAAGGAATACAGTCAAGTTGCGGGGTACAAAATCAATGTACAAAAATCCGTTGTGTTTCTATACACTAACAACGAAGTAGCAGAAAGAGAAATTAAGAATATAATCCCATTTACAACTGCAACAAAAAGAATAAAATACCTAGGAATAAACTTAACGAAAGAGGTGAAAGATTTGTACACCGAAAACTATAAAACATTGTTGAAAGAAATTGAAGAAGACACAAAGAAATGGAAAGATATTCCATGCTCTTGGATTGGAAGAATTAACATTGTTAAAATGTCCATACTTCCTAAAGCAATGTATAGATTCAACGCAATCCCTATCAAAGTTCCAACAACATCTTTTACAGAAATAGAACAAAGAATCCTAAAATTTATATGGAACAACAAAAGACCCCGAATAGCCAAAGGATTCCTGAGAAAAAAGAACAAAGCTGGAGGTATCACACTCCCTGATTTCAAATTATACTACAAAGCCATAGTAACCAAAACAGCATGGTACTGGCACAAAAACAGACACACAGATCAATGGAACAAAATTGAGAGCCCAGAAGTAAACCCAAACGTTTATGGACAGCTAATATTCGACAAGGGAGCCAAGAGCATACGATGGAGAAAGGAGAGTCTCTTCAATAAATTGTGTTGGGAAAACTGGACAGCTGCATGCAAAAGAATGAAAGTAGACCATTCCCTTGCACCATGCAGAAAAATCAACTCAAAGTGGTTTAAAGACTTGAACGTAAGACCCGAAACCATGAGACTTCTAGAAGAAAACATAGGCAGTACGCTCTATGACATTGGTCTGAGCAGCATATTTTCAAGTTCCATGTCTGACCAGGCAAGGGAAACAAAAAAAAAAATGAAGAAATGGGACTACATCAAACTAAAAAGTTTCTGCACAGCAAAGGAAACCATCAACAAAACGAAAAGACAACCTAACAATTGGGAGAAGATATTTGCAAACCACATATCAGATAAGGGGTTAATATCCAAAATGTACAAAGAACTCATACAGCTCAACAACAACAAAACCAAAAATCCAATTAGAAAATGGGCAAAAGATCTGAACAGAGATTTCTCCAAAGAAGATATACAGATAGCCAACAGGCATATGAAAAGATGCTCAACATCATTAGCTGTCAGGGAAATGCAAATCAAAACTACCATGAGGTATCACCTCACTCAGGTCAGAATGGCTATAATTAACAAGACAGGAAACAACAAATGTTGGAGAGGGTGTGGGGAGAAGGGAAGCCTTGTTCACTGCTGGTGGCAGTGCAAACTGGTGCAGCCACTATGGAAAGCAGTTTGGAGTATCCTCAGAAAATTAAGGATAGATCTACCATATGATCCAGCTATTCCACTGCTGGGTATTTATCCAAAGAACTTGAAAACACAAAGGCATAAAGATACTTGCACCCCTATGTTCATTGCGGCATTATACACAATAGCCAAGACTTGGAAGCAACCTAGATGCCCATCAAGGGACGAATGGATAAAGAAGATGTGGTATTTATACATGATGGACTGCTACTCAGCCATAAGAAACGACAAAATCCAGCCATTTGTGACAACATGGATGGACCTTGAGGGTATTATGCTGAGTGAAATAAGTCAGAGGGAGAAAGTCAAATACCATATGATCTCACTCATAAGTAGAAGATAAAAAAGACAAAAAAACACACACATAGCATTGGAGATTGGACTGGTGGTTACCATTGGGGAAGGGGGAGGGGGGAGGGCAAAAGGGGTGATTAGGGTCACATGTGAGGGGACCCGCTATAATTAGTGTTCGGGTGGTGAACATGATGTAATGTATCCAGAATTTGAAATATGATGTACATCGAAAAAAATAAAAATTAAAAAAAAAGCACATCCACATGTGCTGTATAAAGACAAAAAAAAACCCCACCAAATTATCTTGAAAATTTGAAGCAAAATGAAGCAAAACAACAAAAACTATAAGACAACTTGCTTCAATGGTACTTAGTTTGACTAAAATTAAAATTGCCCAAAAAAATGACAAGAGACCTGGGTTTGTGCTTCAGCCTTGTCATTTAATAGCTGTGTGACTTTGGGCAAGTCAATTTTTTTCCTCTAATCTTTTTTTCCCATGTCTTTACTCTTTTTTTTTTTTTTTTTTTTTTTTTTTTACTGTGGTAAGGACACAACATCAATTTACCCTCTTAAATTTGTAAGTATACAGTACAGTAATACAGCAGATCTCTAGAATTTATTCATCTTGCATAACTGAAACTATATCTTTTCAAGAGCAACTCCCCATTTCCCCTCTCCTTAACCACTGGTAATCACTATTTTATTCTCTGTTCATATGAGTTTGAATGTTTACATATCTTATATAAGTGGAACCATGCAGTATTTTTTCTTCTGTATCTGACTCATTTCACTTAGCATAATGTCTTACAGAGTCATCCATATTGTTGTGTATAGAAGGTTTTCCTTCTTTTAGAGACTAAACAATATTCCATTGTACATATATACCACATCCTCTTTATCCATCATCTGTTGATGGACACTTAGGTTGTTCCCATGCCTTGGCTATTGTGAATAATCCTGTGATGAACATGGGTGTGCATATATCTCTTTGAGATCTTGATTTCAATTCCTTTGGATATAGCGGCAGAAGTGGGATTACTGGATCATATGATAGTTCTATTTTTAATGTTTTGGCAAGCCTCCACTCTGTTTTCCATAGTCACTGCATCATTTTACATTCCCACCAGCAGTATACAAGTGTTCTAATTTTTCCATATTGTCACCAACACTTGTCATCTTTTTCTTTCAATTGTACATAAGAATAATAGAAACTTTCTGTAATATTGTGAAATATATGTATTTGGTCTTTATTTCTATTTCTGACACAGAGCTCTAAAATCCTTTGAATTTCCTGTGATGAGAGCAATAAAGATGTCTTTTGTTACATTAATGAGGTGACCAGGAAACCACCCAATGGTGGGAGCTGGCTTCCAGGAACATCAACCACGAACAGAGGGTTGAAACTTTCAACCCCACTCCCTGATTTCAGGGAAGGGAAACAGGGCTGGAGGTTGAACCAATCACCAACAGGAAATGATTTAATCAATTGTGCCTATGTGGAGAAGTCTCCATAAAAACCCAAAGAGGGTTTGGAAAGCTTCTGGGTTGGTGAACCAGAACACAGCCACTGTTCCCGGCCCCAAACTCCACAAGGACAGAAACCCCTTTGTTTGGGAACTTGTCCTATGTACCTCTTCATGTGGTGTTGATTAATATCCTTTGATATCCTTTTTATTATAAATAAGCTATTAATCTAGTGAGTAAACTGGTTTCCTGAGTCCTGTGAGCTGTTCTAGCAAATTAATCAAACCCAAGGGAGTCCTTGGAACCTCCTATCTATGGCCACACAGGTGACAACTTGGACTTGTAATTTGGGGCTGAAGTTGGGGGGGGTAGTCTTGTAGGACTAAGGCCTCAGGTTAAGGTATCTGATGCTATCTATGAGTAGATAGCATCAGAATTGAGTTGCATTGTAGGACACCCAGCTAGTGTTGGAGAATTTCATGGTGTTGTGGGGAAAATGCCGACACTGGAATTGGTGACCAGAGTCTTAACTTTCTTAAGAATTGTTAGATATAAATAAGACAATTTACATGAATATATTTTTATAAACTAAGTAAGTAATTCACCAATATAAGCTATTAATATTATTTAAATCATTTTAGACATTCTCCCATCCCAAGGTCTTTTTGTGTTCTGAGACCCAATTTTCAATGTTGTGGGGGAGGGTTCCCCACACCAACAAACAATTCTCAGACCAGCAGAGTGTTTAAAAATTCCTCTCAATTCTGACATTTTCTACCAAGCGGTAGCATTAGATTCCACAGGTTAAGGGTTCAGTCCTGTAGGACCACCTCCCCCCCACCAAATTCAGATGCCAGTTCTAAGCCCAGGCTATTATCTGTGCTTCTGACCAACCAGCTACAGATTGGAGGTTCCAACAACCTCCTTTTTGGACTTCAGACTCCAGTCACAAGTCCAGGTTGTTACCTGTACTTCTGACCAACTGTCTATAAATCATACGTTCCCACAACATCCTCTGGTTAGATTAATTTGCTCACAGAACTCAGAGAAATATTTTACTTACTAGATCACCAGTTTACTGTAAAAGGATATAACTCAGGAACAGCCAAATGGGAGAGCTGCATAGAGCAAAGGAAGGGGCATGGTGCTGTCATGCTCTCTCTCAGTGTGCCACTCTCTCAGTGAGGTGGATCAAGACTGCCCCAGGTAAAAAAGCCCAAGGTATCCTGGCCTATATGCTGATCTATATGACCCAATGGATTTTATGGTATGGATTAGGGCTGCCCCAGGGAGAGACCAGGGCATCCTGGCCTACATGCCGATTTATATGACCAGATTTATATCTAAAGTTATACAACCACACAATAACCAGACCCCATCTGCACTGAAACCATTTAATGACTTTTTACATCATCTTTTCTTTGTCTAGTAAAATAAGTCACCTACCCATGCCTTATAAATTTAGCCCCAACTCTCAACACATTGCAGCTCTTCACTGCCCATGGATCCTGTCCCCATGCTATTCCATACAATTCTATGAATAAAGGAGCACTACTGCCAGAACTTGAGAGTCCAAGAAATCTTTCTTTCAACTCCTTGACTCACTGAGCCCGCATCATCAGCACCTCCATCTGTTCACCAACTCGAAAGCTCTCCACACTCTCTCCTTTTGGATTTGAACCCAATCTTCAACCCCTCTCTGCTCTCTGGAGGTAAGACTGGAAGTTCTAACCCTCTAATTAAATGGTTGACTTCATGGAAACCAGCCCCAATCTTTAGGTGCTTTCCAAAAGTCACCTCATTAACATAACAAAAGACACCTCAATCAATTTCTTTTCTCAGGAAATTCCAAGGGTTTTAGGAATTGTGAGCCAGAAATCAGGAAGAAGACCAAATGTATATTTCTCATACATCACAATATTGCATAAGTATTCCATTCAAAAATACTGTGAAATAAATTATGTTAAAGAAATATCAAATGGTATAAAAGTGTATGAATTAAAATGATCTCACTTCCCACTTTCCCACTCATAATTCCTTTTCCCCAGTGCCCAGAGACAACAAGTAAGGGTTGCTGAATTTGGTCTTTCTAGTGATTATCATTAATCAGCAATATACCCACACCTAGATTGATCAACTGTGATCGTATCTATTGACTCCTCACCTTGAAGTCCAAGAAATTTGGTATCTTTATCTTAGACCCTGCCCTCCTCTTCATTACATGTTTTTTAATAATTTTATTTTTACTTTTAGGTTTTTGGTAGTGGTTTACTTGACCTTTCTTAAATCTGTTTCTTGACCTATCAAATTTAGACAGTCTTTAAGGAAATTATCATATTTACCTTTTTTTCACCTCTTCTGCTTCCTATTCTGAATTTTACTATATTATTATTTTTACATGGTGAAAGTTGAAGACTTGCATTCTGTTCTGTAACTCTAATTAATTATGCTGTCCTTTGCTAATGGATAGATTCTTTAAAAAAAAAAAACCAATACGTCATCTGAAATCTTATGATTATATAAATATTCACTCTAGTAGAACAAGTAGACACACATATAAGAAAATGAATTCTTGTGCTAATTCTTTTTCTTCAAAGTAATATTCTAAGTATTGTTCTAACAATCTGTTGATCAGAAAAAAATTTCCAAAGAAATGAAACTTTCTACATTTCTGCAGTGCCTTATTGCCACTGATTCTTGTGTCTCATGTCATGCCTATTCTTGAATTTCTTGTTCTTTATTCTGGAACATCTCTTTGAACAATTTATTGTTACAGGGAATCTTAGGATTATTTTGTATGCCTGACAATGCCCTCGCATATGCTTGACAGTTTCCCTGGTATAGAATTCTAGTGACAAAATTGATTTTATTTAACAATTTGAAGGATGTTAATGGATATGCAATAAGGGTGAGTTAATTATTTAAAAAAATTGTTTTGTACTTTGAATTATGAAATTTTACCAGAATAGTTCCTGGTATAATTTTATTTTGGTTTTGTTATTTTTTCCCTCAATTATTCTGTCTGGTATTAAGTGGGCTTAATCAATCTGAACACATCTTTTTTGGCTCTAAATATTTTTCTTAAATGGTTTAATTATCATTCATTAAATATTTTTTTCCCATTATAGATTAAACTGTTGCTGCCTGCTGGGGTTGGAGACAGAAAATGAGGTAAAAAGATGTCTAGGAAAACATCCCTGGAGATTCATATCAAGTAGGCATAAGATACATTTACTAAATATTCAAAACTAGGTAGAAAAGAATTATTCTAGGGGGCAGGGAGGTGGAAGAGAGGGAGAAAATAATTCTTTCTTTTAACAAATTGCTTCTCTTATATGATATCCCCTTTTAAATTTTGTGCTTTTGTGAATAGAATATTATTTCTAATATCTTTAAGGCCAGTAAACTAAAACGTATGAACATCTCTTTCTCCTCCCTAAATTAGCATTGTTTCCTTTAGTGTCATGAACTGTGCTGTTTGTTCATCTTGGTCTTTCACTAACTAACGTGGTATGGATTTACTTCAAATGTCTAGTGAAATTTTTTTTGTCCATTCTATTTTTCATTAGTTTGACAAGTATGTGTAAGATTTTCCTGTGCATCATGGTGATTTGTTTCTCTAACGGGCCCTTCCTTTGAATGTGAGGGGTACTGTGGGCTTGGTGTGAGTGAATGGAGTGTATCTACAGGTAGATTTTCTGAAGAGTATATGGTTGAAGAGCACATTGGTAGCTGGCATTCTTTCTCAATTGTCAAAATAGCTAGAATTCTTTGGTCTTGTTTACTCCTAGACACATCTCTTCTTGTTTCATCATTTTTGAACTGCTAGTGTTTCAGTTATAAAAGAAACTTCAATTCAACCTCCTTATTTTATATGTCAGGAAACTGAGTCCTACAGAGATGACTGAATTACATAAGCCCAGAGAACAAATGGTGGTAAGGCTGAGTCTAAAAATAAAGAACCCCTGATTATAAATCCTAATATTTCCAATAATCTCAACACTTTGACCCCATTTGGGAAGTGTACGTTCTCATTTATACATAACCTTATAGGATAGCTTGACAGTAGCAGCATTATTGCTCTCATGGCATAAGGTATTATTCAAAGCCATTTAAGGAGTAAAACCCTCTGTACAGGATAGGAAGATGTTAAGATGTATTTGACTAGGGACCTAAGAAGCTGAATGTCAGTCTTGTTCTAGGCCAATTGTTTGTCAGTCTGGGAAGTCCCAGAGTGAAATATACAAAGTGTAAGTTACCCTCCGAAAATAAAATATTTACCCAGGGAGTAGCATTCTGAAAGGCATTGTAGATTAGCATGCTTAAAGCCTGAAAAAAATTTGTAAAAGAAACTCAGAGAAGCAACAACATTCGCTATAAACTCTGAATAGACAGAAGAAGGATATTATACTCATTTGTTAAATGCATGTTCAACCTTATGCCGAGTCATACCATCTTCAGGCAGCTGGATGTAATCTTCTCCTTGAAGAACTTCAAAAAGAACAATTTAATGAACTTTCCATTGCTCAGCCTGTCGTCTTACCCACAGGTGAGACTAATTTGCTATTCAGCGTGCTGAAGTTAAAAAGAGTTTTGGGAATAAGAAAACTTCTTCTGTTTGCATTTGAAAATGAAACTAATTCAAGGCAGTTTTGCAAATTGTAAAATGATGCTCTTGGTAGACATTGTGAAGAATGTCTCTAATGCCATGAGAGAGAATAAAATCGACTATTCTTCCAGAAAATTTAATTCAGTTGTTAATTCAATTCTTTAGCTATGTTTAACTTAAAAATAAGGAAATTAATTAAATTAAAATGAACTTTTAGCACGTCTTCATAGTTAAATATGGCTAAACTGTAGTTGCTGCTAATGAGATGTTTAGAGAGAGAGTCAGAGACTTTGTGGGCCACCATGGCTCCAGAACTCCTCTCAAATTTGCAGGATCAGAAAATCTATTTTATTTAAGTATTTTAGATGGTATCAGTTTCTGAATCCACACAACAAAAACATCCTAAAATGGACGGATTTATAAACTACAATGTCAAATTATTAGATCGAAATGGGAGATCTATCTTACAAAATTATCACTATTTGACATTTCCTAAGGAAATCTCCCTTCTGTTAGAGGAGTATGCTCAGGACCCCATGAGCCCATGAGTTTAGAGTGGGCAAAGAGCAAATTGAGATTTCTTTTAAAGGGATGTTTCTATCAAACTACAGTAGTTGGAAAAAAGCAACAGTACATCATAAATTTCATGCTAGAGAAATTTATGATTAATAATGAATACTGATTCTTTAGAGTCAACTCCCTTTTTCACATGGACAAAGTAACAGTAAAGCAATTTAAGCTTCTTAAATGTTTACTAATTGTACTGAAGTTAGGGAGAGAAATGAGAAACTCCAAATCTTTTCTTTCCTTTTTTTGGTCTCTAGCTTCTTTGACTGTGATTACCTAATTGTTTCTGAGTGTTAGGAGATACGCTTGAGCAGAATAAAACCCGATCTCCTTCAGTTACATTCTAATCACTGTTCTGTTGTTGTTGTTGTTTTGTTTTGTTGAGCCTGTAGAGACAGTCTCATCCCAGAAGCAGCATGTGGAGTTTGGAGCCAGAGTGGGTGAATTCAAATCCCCCTTGTATTTCTTGCTAATTGCCTATGCCTCATTTTTTTCTCATCTGCAAAATAGAGATAAGATAAAGGGGTTCTCTGTGAAATGGGATAACGTATGTAAAAATAACTAGCGTTACCCGGCACATAACGCGTATTCAGTGGAATGTTGACTGAATCTCAGTTCACACCTTTGCAGCATGTGGGAGACACCCTGTTTTATCTTTAATGTATTTATGAAAGCTTCTCCCCTTGATAGATTCACTATCTCAAATGCAACGTACTTTGATATCGTCTCAATTCCTTAGACAGTGCTACCTATGTAGATGTCTAAGCTCAACCAAATCTATAATGAATATTTACTTCAGTCTTACAGGGCTATATTTTCTGCCTCTGTCCCTAAAATTATGTATGTCTTCTTTTTGGAGCTTAGAGTGGTGTGCTAGATTTGGTATATCCTGGTCAAGATCTAATTCTGCTCATGTCTTCCCAAGACCTCATTCAGTCACTTCATATTAATAGCTTGAAATTGGCCATGTTGGGAATATTCACACCATGTAAATCAGCAAATACTACAAATCAGGATTCCAGGCTACCGTCTTGTACCTGCACCATGGTACCTGAGTCATGGCAGAGAAAGAGCAACTGGGAGGTTGTACATTACTCTTCTATGCATTGGCTTCCAATCATAGCCACTGCCCAGAATTAATTAAATGACTGAGCTTAGATGCAAGAGATTAAGGGAATGATGAGGGGCGGAAGCCATGTTTTGTGAGTACTATAGTTTATGCCATGGACAGTGGTTAAATATTAAATTAAATAACCCTTAATTCCTAGTTATAGATTCTACTGATTTTGAGAAAACCATTTTGCTAATAATCAGTAATTATTATCCTGATGCAGTAAAATTACTTGAGACCTAATTCATAGCTACCTTTTGGGTGAAGATGGCTGGTCATGTGCTCTGAACTGATGAGACAGGTCTGCTGGAATGATGTTTTCTGAAGGACCTGAGAGCTTCTGAGAAAGAACTTATCCTAAGGGAAAAGGGAATAAGTCTACACATTTGGTCAAATAAAGAAATCTTTGATTCCAAAGGAGGAGCTTCTTGGGGAAGAACAGGGGCTTGTTTCTCAGCTAGGACTGCCATCTCAGCCTTGCCTGAACTCATATTTATGATTTGCAGAAAGGAGGGAGAAGTATAAATAGAAACCAATAAACACTTTTTTGTATCAACACCTTGTAAAATACTGGGCACAAGCCATGGTGCTTTGGTTCCTGCTAAGGGAGTGTACTGCAGAACAGGAGAAGAGAGTTCTACCCACTTTGCCATATAACTCTGCAGCAGTTCTTAACCTTTAAGAAAAGTAATAAACCCTATATTCAGAATAATATACATGCAGACATAATTAGACCCACATTCAACACATGAATTCCAGCAGTTCATGTAGTTCCACGTGATATGCCCCCACTAAGGTTCTAATGGAGCCAGCAGTGCCAACACAGGGCCACTGGTGCCTGGCAGAGGTGATAGTCTTAGTGGAAGTAACTGTACACAGGAGAAGTAGTGCTTGCCTGGAGAGGTGGAGAGAGGGTGAGAGTGGTACCCAGAGGGATTAGCCATTAGCTAGTAGGAAATAGTACTATTGTGGCCACAGATGGAGTGATACCTTCTTAGAACTGCAGAACCATTTGAAGTTTCCATTGTAGGCATTACTTTAAGTATTCAGATCATAGAAGAAAGAGCAGACCCTGTGTTGTTGTGAGCTCTCAATTGTTTCACAAATAATGAAATTTGAGTAGAAGACTCTATAAAGATCTGTGGTACCAACTTTATACAAGCAGACGAGTTAATATGTATAAAAGGCTTATATAAATGCCTGGCACATAGTAAATGCTATCTTAATGTTAGTTACTATATTCTTATTGTTACTATTGGTATTATTATTGCTGTGTTTCCAGTATCATCGTCATCTTATTTTTATATACGTTAGAATTAAGATTAGCATTCTGTTTCTAAGTAAAATAAAGGCAAAATGAATAGCCTTTGGGAGTTAGGGCATTGTGGATGGGCTTGAATGACCACTAGTAATAAAGAAATTAGTATAGAGAAGTCATTTTTCTGCATGGAATTGTAAAGTAAAAAATAAGGATAGAAATTTTATATCTCAGTTATTTAAACCCAACTTTACACATTCTCTATAAAAATTGTAAGCTATAATTAAGTTACTCATTTGAGGAGAATTTAGAAAATATAGACATTATGCTTCCCTGTGTGAATGAGGTGGGAGATAGCACAGGGCGCACACCATTAGGCGCTGGGTATGGAACAACACAGAGGAGTTCATTTCATCCTGACTAAGTGATGCTATTAAATATGGTGCATAAATTTTCTCCACAAAAGGTACTAGGACATCTTCAATGTCAAGGAATTTGAAAAGCAGTTGCACTTGAGTAAGGTATTCCTGCCTCCTTGGAATATATTTCTAATATGAAGTCATTAATGGCGTCACATAATGCAATTGTATTTTAATGCACTTTGCATTGTTGAAGGTGGTATGACCATAAAAGAAAAAGAATAATGTGATCAAGATCTTTTTTTGCGTGGTAATAAGCATGTTACTTCATCTCTGAAAGGTAAAACTGGCTCATGGCCGTACATTCTCATCTTCTACAGAATGCCATGGTTTATCAATTTAAAAAAAAAGTGTCTGATAAAGGGAACAAATTAAAAGCAGGAAGTGAGAATCAGGAATTTAACCTCAAAAGAGATAAAAAAATTAGGAGAAACTTGAACATATAATAGAAATAAAAAGTAAACAGCAAAATAACAGAAATCAGGTATGTTATTACTGGCACTGAATGTCAATTTGCTGGATGTATTCACATTATATATTTATAATTTCAGAATAAAGATTAAATGGGTAATGGAGAGGGCTGATTCTCTTGTCTTTTCTTCCCCATATTGTTCCCTGGGGTAATGTGAACATTCTCATATATGTTGTTAGAAACTAAAATGCAAAAATAATGCAAAATGGTTCTTCTTTCATATTTTAATTTGATTATAAATAAAATCACTAATGCACTGACTTTTACCGAGTAAATTTATAACATTTTATTTTGAGGTTTTGTTTAATTGTACCTCTGAATTCCTAATTCTAGAACAGCTGATCTAGTGGGAATTATTTCACTTGGAGAGGAAGACGGAGAAGAGGAGATCTTTCATGTGTGATCTAAGTTGGTTTTTTTTTGGAAAATGACTTAGTCTTTTAGTCTTTTGTACATACATAGGTAACGGCATTACAGCTGACTGTTTGTAGAAGGTCTGTGGAGGAACCCTCTTGGTGTCTGCTGAGTTCAGCTATTCTGGGTAATTGGAAAGAGTTGTGGCTCTCTCGTCCTGACCCTTTAGAATCAGTGAACCAGCATAAATACCAATTTGTTGCTTCTGCTGGGAAAGGAAGGGATGACCCTGTGATCTTTCCTTACACATGCAGGGAGTGGATAGGCCCGCAGGAGGCTGGGGTGGCTGACCTCACTGACTTCTGGTTAATTTCCTCTCATAGAGCTGGAAGCAGAGCTCTCAGGCTTTTCTCCTGAGAAATGTTGGCCCAATTCAGACTGGCACCAACCCATTTAGGGTACCCTGGTGATTTCTAGTGGGGGGAAAAGATGGAGGGGAAATTGAGAAGAAGGTGGGTTGTCTTTTGTGGCTATGGCATTTCCATTTCAAATGCCTTCACTTGCTAATTTGCAGACCTTTTCCTTAGGAATCCAGAACTCTTGTTTCCTCCCTCTAACCATCCAACAAATGTGGCTGGTTCTATACTAGAAATGTGAAAACAGTTGCATGAATGAGAAGAGGAATGCCTCTCAGCCTTTCCAAGAAGATAGTGGTTGGGTAGAAATTTGGTGGTTAAACTCCTTGGGGGGTTGTGTAGATAGGGAGTTACAGGTCAGAAGAGCAGCCTGTGCAGAGGAATAGAGACACATAGTCTGTAGTGGTTAGATCACAATAATGTACATAAAAATGCTAAAAGACAAGGCTCTATGTGACCTCCTCCCCCCATTATATGGGGTAGAATAGGCCTAACAGCAGAGCATTTAGATGTATAATAGCTATTCCAAAGGTAGGTACTAAATTATATGTAAGAGACAGTGCCCAGATTAAAAACAATAATAATAAAATCTCATGTTAGATCCAGATGTACATGGGACCAGGAGTGAGAAATTCTAACTGGATGTTCTAGATCTGGATAACATGCCTGGGGAGACTCAAAGAAGAGGAGAGGGGATAGAGAGGAGCATCCAGGATTTTGGAGCCTCTCTCCATCAGCTGAATTCTCTTTCACACCTCAGAACTGTCCACGGCTGTCTCTGCTGCCTGGAATGTTCTTTCTCCAACTCTTCTCTGCTACCTCCTACTCTTGACTCTGTTCACTACCAAGGAGAAAAATTCCCTGAAATCCTTGTCACAGTCAGATTCCTGTTTAGGATGCCGAAGGTCTGAACCATGAAAGTGGCGTAAAGAACTGATGTGTTCTTAGGTTAATTTAGGAGGTAGAATGGGCAGCAGTGGTGACTAATTTCACGTGAGGAATGAAAGGCAGAGCTGGCTAAATGATTTGTGGGGCCCAGTGAAAAAAGAAAACACAGGGCACATTGTTTATAAATTATTAAGAATTTCAAACAGTAATATTGAAGCATTTGACCAAGTGTGGGGTCCTTCTATGAATGGGACGCTGTGCAACTGCGCAGGTCACATACACATGAGGTTGGACTTAATAAAGAGGAGATGAGGGTTATTTTCAGCAAGAATAGTTAGACAGCAGTAGGTACTCATAGTGGAGAAAATTGATCTGGAAAGAGGAGCAGAGTGAAATGTTGAAAGTCACTTACAGTGGCACACTGATTGGGCACTGTCCAGTGGGCAACTGAATATCTGTTTGTGAAATGTCTGCTTTTATTTCCTTCATTACCCACCTGCTCCCTCTCAGACCCCAAATGAACAATTCTTAGTAACTTTTATCTTTTAGGATGGAACAAAATTTTAAACCAAAGGAATAATTGAGTCAGCTTAAAAGTGACAGAGAGAAGGTGTTTGTCTCCACTGAGATTATAGGATATGTTGTCTTAAACATCAGGGAAGGAAAAATCAAATTGACTATTTCAGTGCACTGAAGACAGTAACTGATTTCGCTGGCTGTATCCTGGAGACTTGAGATACTAATCTTCCAGAGGTACCTTATTTATTGACCACCTCATCTTAGGGATTTCTATTTATTTTTACTTCATACGCCTTATTGCTGACTCCCTTTTAGTAAGCCATTTATTTCCATAATAGTCTTATTGATATATATTTCTAACATTACATGAAAGCCAATTATGACTCCTATGATATAAAACCATCCTACGCAACCCAGCTTCTTGATTTTTGACATGGGCTTTTGTGGAGAAAAGGTGACTGGTGTTTAGTTATTGTGTGAGGTCTATTGAAAGATGACACGGATGATGGTGCCACCGAGTGCTCTCCCATGACTCATAGACAGTTGCCTAGTAACTAACCCAAAATAACATTGCCGAGGCACATCAAACCCGAGAGGAAGGGGCTGCTGTGTATCAGGACAAAGGTGCCCCAGTCAGCGGCTAACTTTTCTTCTCATTCATGGTTTCAATTTGGAAATTTTGTGGCCTTTGGTCAGTGATCCATAGAGTGAATAAGAACTTCTGGTATATAACATCAAATCTAATGGCTTTCTCTTTTCTCATTACTGACTGTGGTGTAGGCTTCTTTGAAAGTTTGAGTCAATCATGAAAGATGTGGGGGTCAGCTGAAACTAAATAGAGTAATAAACCAGTCCAGCCTGCAGAGAAGACCATGAGTGCATCACATTTTTCCAGGGTTTGAAATCTGTTTGGGTTGCTTTTTAAATTATAGAAGTAAAACATACTTATGCTTCACTATTAAATTTAAAAGTCCCTTTGTTATATGTTCTTCCAAAAATACGTGTATATATTGGAACACAATTGATTTTAATTATATTAGCTTCAGTCATTTTTAACATGTATGATTAAATAAAGGCTCCAACTTTAACTAAAAAACAAACAAAAATCACCTCAAAACCAAAAATACATGTCTGCATGTGTGCAGGTGTTTGTGTGTATTTGTTTACATATTCATTCACAGTATTGAAATCAGTGGAGGGGTAAAATCAGGTGAGGATGGAGAAAAGTCCATTGCATTTGCAAGTTAGGTGGTCATTGGTAATCTTTGTCTGAAGAGTTTTAGGGAGCTTTGTCTGAGCAGGCTACAACAGGATTAGAAGCTATATATTGCTAAGAAAATATAGGTTTTATTGTGATTGTTATTCTTCAAAGAGGTTGAAAAATTTAAGAAAGTGTCTCCTTGTTCTTATTTAAAAATTTGAGAATATCCTGTTAGCTCTGATCTCAGTGCTCAAAAGAATCTACATGCTGATTCTGCTTTCCAAAATTCCCTTGCTGCAGTTTTATTGCATTCATTCTTATTAGTAGCTGTCTTTACATATAGACTCTAAGGAGTGTCTTTCTCCTATAGCACTCTCAGTACCAGGCAACTGACTATGCATTTCCTCTTTGTGGAGAAAGATGTGTATGTTGGGTGAGGGGCATCCTTAATTCACACTGTCTTTCACACAATCATTGAGAGACAATTCTCTGCATTCTTTGTTTGTACGTATGCTTGACTTAAGATGTGTGAGTGATAGTGAGTAATTCAACCTAAATTCTAATTGCATTTTATTCAATAGGGTGTGTAATAATTATTAATAATAAGTAATAATTAGCAACATATATTTATTTGTACATTTTCAGACAATTTTCAGTGCAGAAAATAGATTCAAAATAAACTTTAAAATTTTGATTGATTTCTAGAATTTAAATGTAACATCAACTATGGCAGAAAATCTCTTGTAGAGAGCAATAATGGGGGAATGTGTTATTAATGGGATTGACCAAGATACAAGGATGTTTCAGTTTCTCAGGTACTCTTTGAAAGCCCAAGTTCTCATTCTACATTTATAGAAATCTTGGGAAAAAAGGAAATCTGAGAATTGACCTTACTAACAATCTACCTCATGAGGTCAACACAGCTGGACATGAATGGTTAGCTCAATTTTCACTCTATTTTTCTCAATATTTGTGTTGAAAATCATGATCAAGCTTTATAGGGCTTCAGGACGATTATCTGTAGCATTTATCCCCATTTTAAATTTAGAATTTTACTCTCCTTAAGGTCATGCTAGGAACAACTTTAAATCCCAATAACTGCTGAAATAAAGACGTTCTGGTTAGAGGTAGTGGCCATGGGATGCTATATCCAGCTGCTCCTTTATGACCTAGGTACGTATTCTCCCAGCTGCTGTTAGTATTGAAGGCAGATGACTCAAAGCTAAATCCTTTTCTAGGAATTTTTCCCTCACTTGAAGGAAGCTGGTTCACCCAGGTCATACTTCTCCCCAGAAGCAGCCAATATTTAATGCCCGGAACATGTGGGGTCACAAACACTTGGCTCCTCTCCTCCATTATGGAAAACTTTGAAGGCAATCCCAGCTCAAAACTTGCTGCAGGATTGACCAAGGCTCTATTGCTATGCTTCACAGTTCAACTTCTCCCTCTGCCTAATTAGTCCTTCATGGGTATTGTTACTTCATTCCTGGTACTTCCTGCATGAAAATCTTAGAGTCCCAAAATATGTTTCATATGACCTATAATAAAGGGATAATATTCACATATAGTGAGTCACTTTTGTTTTTTACAGTGCTCAATTGCTAGAAAGATACGCCAATTAAGAGTGATATTTCCTCTCAAGCAAGGAGCCTGTGGGTATAGGCAGAGCCCATAAGATAATGCACAACATTTAAGACACTTGCACTTTAGGCGGAGAGTGCCCTAGTATTTCTAAATGATTTTAAACACGGAGTAACAGAATATGATTTTAGACAAATCATTCTGGCCGCCACGGAGAGAAAAGATTGAGGAGATAGAGTTACCTGTTCAGAGGCTGCTTTTGTACAGGTGAGAAATGATAGGGGTTGAAAGGCAGTTGATGCAGTAGGGGTTAAAAGGAGAAATATAAAAGAGCCATACTGGAGCAAGAACCACCGGACCTAGTTGGTGACTAGATGTCACATATGAAGGAGAGAGAAGAGTCAGGGATTTTCAGATCTGTTGGCTGTCTGAGTCAACCGTTACATCCTTCACTAGACTGGGATAACCTGAGAGGACGTAGGCTATAAACAACGAATCAGTTTTAAACCAGCTGAATTTCATAAAAAGTATTTAGAGAGAATGGAGTGATGTTGGATGAGAGAGGACAGACTACACTGACTAGTATATTAGAAACATGAAGGTTTTCTGCTTGTTTTCCTTTTGTAGAAAATGAGTAGACTACTTAAACTTGATATAATGAAATACTTCTTCCATCATTCCCTTCCTTGGTCCCCACTCTCTGTGGTCTTTTAACGTGATCTCTTCAAATAAGACAACTTAGGTAGGAACTTTATTTGAGCGCCTGTGTCAGTTTCCAACAGCAAAAAGAATCTGGTCTAAGATGGGTCCCCAGAAAAGCATTGAGAAGACGGGAGAATCTGGTCGCTGATAGTCACATTCAATAGCATAACTAATTTCAGTTCCAAATAGGAACTGAAGCAGCAAGAAAGTCAGGGAGAAAGGAAAAAAGCCATTTTGGGATAATGACTGCACAGCCTCAGAGAAAACATCACTCAGGCATGGCTTAAATTCTCTTCGGTTTACCATGAGAAGCACCAAACAAAATTCTCTCTGTCTTTCACTCTTTCTCTCTCTCACTGTCTCTCTGTCTCTTTTTATATATATTTCCTAACTTCACATCTATCTATTTGACAAACATGGACAACGCATCATTCCTCCGTCATTTTATAACTTTATAAAATGGATTATGTGAAAAACATTTTGGAGCAAATATCACACTTTAAGGGCCTATACAAGGAAAAACCTACAGAAGATGGATTATTACAAGCAGAGACTTCTGTTTCTGCCCTACTAATGCTCTTCTCAACTTCTGAGCCTCAGAAGGACTTTTTTCCTCAATTCAAAAAAGCAAGTCATACATGCCATAATAGTGAATTGAGTCAATTACTTTGATATTTCTGAAAGAATTCTCAGCATGTGAATGCATCCACACTGGGGCAGAAGGCTGTGAAACCAGAAACTTCTTCTCTTACCACTTTTCACACCAGAATAATCATACCAATAATCAAATGAGCTTGTTTTGGATGAGGTAACTAGTACCTCACCATTAATTTATGAAAAAACAGTTAACAACAGCAAAAAAGAATCAGTTTTGCCATATTAGAAACATTTCTTCTAAAAGGTCCTAGACCAGATCATCCAGAAGTTGTATATTTTGATCACTGCTTTAGATTTTCTGCCATTTGTGATATGTTCACTGTGTGTTTTTTCTTTTCTTTCCTTCTTTTTTTTTTTTTTTTTTTTTTTTTTAACACACATAGGCTCTGCGAATGCTGGAAAATAGTGAAAATCATGGAGGAACAAGAGAATTATCTTTTTTTCCTCTGAATTATATCATATATTTTAAGTGTGATTATAATATGGCCTGAATGCCCTTGCTTACAGATTGATGCCATCTGCTGACCTGTGGATTTCCGTTTCGTGGCACAACGCCCACTTGTAGATGAATCCTGCAGTTGTATAACATGACACACTCCTACCTGCACCTACTCCTCAACTGCCCTTCTGTTCCCAGAAATATTTATTTATTCAGAATTAGAAGTAACTGGGAATAGCATCAAAAGAAGAGAACTCTGTTACTTGTAATTATTCATCATCTCAGCCTCTCCAGAATTAATTTTTCTACAGAAGCATTATAAATCCCCCTGGATCATATGTCAAAAAAGAGGAAAAATTTCTACCTATGGAGCACAGAAGTTTGACTCTATTTTTAGAGAAAGAAACATGAAGTAATTTCACTCAAACTCCTTCAAAAGCTTTGTAGATGACTTCTTTCAGTTCTGACCTACTACCAGGTCAAAACCTATATCCATTTCATTAAAAGTCATGAGGTTTATTTATTTATTTTTTTGGTGTAAAGTAAAAGAAATGTCAAAGTGTAATTTACAGTGCCTTTTTCAAGAGTGGGTGCTGAATGTCATCGAAGGAACTTTTATTAGATGGAGAATCATTTCATCTTCCTGAGTCCTGGACCCTAGTGCTGGACATGTAATCAAAGGCAAAGAAGTTACTTGTTGGACATATGAAGCTTAGAAGGGGATAAGTACGGGGCTGCAAAACATATTGCTTTCTAACACATTTGGGATTTCACATCAGGTTCTAAAGTAGACAACTGGTTCTTGAATTCAACCCGTGCAAAGGGTGATCAGAGACTTACCTTCCTCCTAGGAGGCAGTAAAAAGAGGTAGAGCGTTAGATTTAGGTTAGAATGCCAGATCCCTGACTTAGTAGCTGAGAAAGGTTGTACATTTAAAAAAAATTCTTTATGTCTTATTAATTTTATATGAAGATGGGAACGATTCTGCCTACCTGGCATGGTAGGTAGTATAGAGAAGCAACATAGAGAAAGCTCCTGACACATGGTAAGTTCTACATCAATACCCATTTTTTTCTTGCATTTTTAAATCACATCTCCTATTTGGAGAAATGTACTGCTAAGGATGTATTTTCATTTGTTCTTTTTTAACTCTCTTTTTGAGCTAACATAAAGGATTGTATTTTCAAATCTGACTGACACGAATCAAAAATATTGCCTATTTTCAATCTTAAGGCAATTAAGAGGGAGTAGGGAGAAGTCGGGGACATTGAGGGCAGCTTCCTCGGTCCTTCCTTCCTACATTGGACATGTGCTCTCTGGCTGAGAGTAAACACAGTCTCCAAGTGAGAGATTATCCCCTCACACACAGGAGGATTGTAGTTCTCTCCATTTTATACCATAGTTTATGTAACACCGTCCATGAAGCCAAGCTTCATACATCTATAGATTTCGAGTTTCTGAACTATGAGCAATCCTAAGCCACCGGCATCCTGTAAAGAACATGGATAAAGAGTCCATGGATAAAGATTCTCCTTTTAGCACATATCATTATTCTATTTACATAGAGGTCTGGAAAGTTGTTAGCAAGGGCATTAGGCTTATGTCCTGCCTTCTTCTCTTTTCTGCAGGAGTGTTCCACTGGTAATGGGAATGAGTGGATCACAGACACTTTAACTCCTTCTTCTCCATATATTCTCTCTTTTTAACAAAAGCTTCACACAGCAAATGGTACATAGACATGTCAATTTACTCCTAGTCCTCTGACTGCCCCTTCGTGTAAATTTCTAATAAGCCAATGCTTGTGAAATGATGGAAAAAGTATTAGATCAGCATGCAGCACTCCTTGTGCTTGTCCTGGCCTTGTTCGTGTTACTAAAAAGCATTGAGGCTTTTTGAGGAAAATAGAAAATAAAGAAATTGAACCTAAATATTTCTGAATCATTTGTTTTTTTGTTTTTTCATTCTTTTGGTGAGGAAGACTCACTCTGAGCTAACATCTGTGCCAATTTTCCTCTATTTTGTACAGATCACTGGCACAGCATGGCTTGATGGCCATGGGACCAGCCCTCCTGAGTCATTTCTTTACCTGTTAAATTGGGATTATGCTTATTCTGTGTATTCAGAAGGATTTGGGGAGTCATATATGAGAAATATATGAAAAATAATAGGAATTATAGAAGTATTCTAGATTGTGCACATAGCTCACTTACTGTATGACTTTCAGAAAGATGTGTGCTAAATAAAAATTTACTTTTTCTATAATGAAAAAGCATTACAAGTTTTTTTGTATATAAATTATGCTTGTTGTAAAGGATTTTAACAGTTATGAAGAGACATAAAAGAAAATACAAATATTTCTCAATTCTATCCCCAAGGAGAGCCAAAGTTATAATCTACAGCATATCTTTCTAGACTACTCCTATACAGATATGCAGACATGCACCGTTTCTCACCCTTTCTCTGTACAATTCTCTATCTGTAGAAATATGATCATATTATCATTGAAAATTTGCAATCTGCTTTTCTCCTCCTAAGCAATACTTCACAATCATCTTTTCATGTCAATATAAACCAATCTACACCATAATTTTTAATTCCCAGGGATTATAAATTTATTAATATGTTAACTTTCATAAATATAATGTCTACACTAAATCTTTGGAGTTTATATTCATACTAATTTTATAGCATGATGATAATTTGCAGTACAAACTGCATTTTTACTATAGCAGTGGTAGGAGACTTTGTCTACCATAACTTATCAATGGCGAAATTATCATGAAGCCAGATCTACAACACATTTTACATAATACATTTTATATATATGAAAATAATAGACAGTGTTGATTGAGAACAGACTATACTATGTGCCAGGCAGACAATATGCTAAGAACTTTATGCACAGTCTTCACAGTCATCCCATAAAATAGGCACTATTAATGTTTTCAATTTATAATGAAACAACTGAGATGTAGTAGGGTTTAACATCTGATGTAAGGTCCAACAGCTAGCTACAGATCTGATTGAGTCCAAAGCCCAAACTTAAACACTATGTTAAATATCATGAAAATCAGGGTTCTTCTAAACTATCTTGTGATGGAAAGTTAAGTTTCAATTCCTCCCTTCACCAAAGTTCCCAATCATACTCGAATGGGTGCTTAGAGCCTCTGGTTCCTCTTGGGATAAGAGACTTCATCCCCACCCTTAATCATCTTCCTTCTTAAAGTAACTCACCTTAGAATAGAGGGGGAATGAGAGAGAGGAGTTCTTGCTGGTAAGCAAGGCACATTGACATGTGATTTCCAGCAGTGTTGATGCTACTTACAGCTCAACCAAACACATTGCCAATATTTTCAGTCCACTCACAGCTCTACACGGGCAGCAAGGTCATTATTACTACTTTGAGGACCCCTTGACTCAGCAGCCACGGCCAAGTTGCTCTCTGGCTGGGGCTCCAGGGCTTTGTCCTTTGTCTGTCTTGGGCTTGATTTGCACCGTGGTTACTTTTTAAAAGCAGTCCACCTTAAAAGTGAGGCATTTTCTTTCCTTGTGTCACGAGAACATCTTTGAAGTTATTGTCTAATTTTAAAATAAGGGCAAAGGAAGATTTTCAGGATGGTAGAACTGACAGCAAAAATTTATCTAGATTTCTTTGAGTCAGTTTCTCATTCTCCAGCAGGTCATCTTCATCCACAGTCAAACTCAATCTAGGACAGTAAGAGCTTGAATACTTTTCAATTCCTCATTTGAGGTTTACCACAGGGGTTTGTTTCAGGGAAATCTGAAGGCCAAAGCTTCCTTAGAACAGCCAATATTTACTGCAAAAGTCTTGAAGAACTTTTACTGTCTTCATCAAGTGGATTGAAGGTTGGCATGATAGACTGCAGGAGGGGCTGAATCCTAAGATGGCCCAGCTGTTGCCTTCTTTCTTAATAGGCATTACACATTCCACTACCACATCTCCCAAGCAAAGCAGCCAAAGTTCCAATGATTCACCTGATTTCAGCCAATAATGGTCATAGATTTCCCTCCTTGCACTCTCGGTTTAAGCGTGTTTCTCTGTAACTGTTTTCTGAAGGGTGTCAGAAACTTCTGCCAGCCTGGACAGATCTTAGTACTAGTTACAATGGGGTGGTCCTGAGGCTGACCATCATATTGGCAAGGAAATACTGCCACTTAGAGGACAGTTAGAACAATTAGGTCAGTCGTCTTTGAACACATTTACTTGTACTTGACTACAATCCCCTCTCCAATTCTTCCTCATAAACAAGCAATAAACTGGAAGATCATTTATTGTCTGGTTCCTATGGGCTTACCTCAAATCGCATTTATTGACTTGAAAGTCCCTCATTTTTCCTCTTTTGGAAAGCCATGCCTCCATCAGCATCTTATTCTTGTTGATATAACTGTCTAGAACTGGGAAGGGTCTGAGATTTTACGCTACTTGCAAGCTAACAAGTTAGCCCACTCGTGGATGCTGGCAGATGACATGAGACTCCTGTGTCAGATTCAAAAGGCCTTATTTCTCACAACAGTAACACTAATCAAAGAATTAGCATTTTCTTATTCCAGTTCCCTGGTGATTGGAAGAGGAACAGATGATACCTGCTTGTGCAGTGGTTGAGGTGTAGGAAAGGAACTCAACTTGGCGAACCCAACTCATTTACAGTGAAACCTGCCTGCCTTTTGCTCCAGCAGGAGACATTAACTTTATTATATGGCATAGTAAGCATTTCTGACTTTTTCTCCAGAGGGAACAATATCTCTCTTTCCTCAGGCTGTTCACTATACAAACATCCTTGGAAAAATAGTCGGAAACAAAGGCAGTCACTGTCTCTGTCCACAAAACACTCAGAAATGCAAGAGAATGATGGAAAATTGTCTCCCAACAGGGTGTGATTAGCTGAGTTTTCTCAGGTTAAACCTTTATTTTGTTTACCTGAAGTGCTTCTTAAGTTTTAAGGTGCATAGAAACCACATGGGAATTTTGTTAGAATGCAGATTCTGATTCAATAGATGGAATTTGGGGCCAAGCATTCTGCATTTTTCACAAGATTTCAGGTGAGGTTTATTCTACTGGTTTGCTTACAGCACTTCAAATAGAAAGACTACAGTATGCACCAAAATTCTGGCACTGTAGCGTCATAACTATAAGCTTCCATTGAATCCAGGCTTCAGTTAGCCAACATTGGAGAATTTTAATCCTCAAGCCAACATATCAAATCCTGAATCTTGGATGAGCCCACTCTTGTCAATTAAGTTGTACCAATCAAGATTTTTATTTCATCTTGCTTTGTCTACCACTCTTAGCATCTACTCCCATGCATACTCTGTGTACTTCTGCCCATACAGATTCGTGAATTACTGTAGTTCTTTCTTAATATAGGCTATCTCTTCTTGGGTCAAACTTTGTACTTCTATATCTGGGCTATTCAGGAACCTGATTCCCATCATGGATCTAGAGGCAGTGAGTCAACTGTCCCAATTACAAACACTGAAAGAGTTTTATTTCAGAAAATGCTGGTTCCATCACAAAAGGAGAGTGGTTGGTTATACCTCATCTGGCAAGGGAGTTTCAAAATGATTTATAATTTCAGTTTTCAGCCTTGTCTATGACTGCCCACATGTTTCTATCCTTGTCTCAGCATCCCGTTCATTTCCTACTAGTGCTCTTAGCTGGCTGGATTGAACATTTAATTGGCACTAAATCTCTATTATAATCAGATCTTGAGCTTGAGATTGAAGACTCTTCAGAGCTCCCAAAGAAGCTTTCTAATTGTCCACTTGCATTCCTTGTTGAACAGTCATACCTCTCAATTTCTCCTTTCCTTCTTGTACACTCTCCAGGACTTCAAAAGTTAGATTATGCCACCATATTTTGTAATCGATATCTTGTTATTATTATTGAAATTGCAACCTAGTACCACAGCTATTTGATTTCTTCTTGCCTTCACTTTGCACTGCATGCTAAGTGTCATGGATTGAATGTTTGTGTCCTCCAAAAATTCACGTTTCAAAGCCCTAACCCCCAATGTGACCATATTTAGAGATAGGGCTTGTGTGGAGGTGATAAAGTTTAAATGAAGTCATAAACCCTAATCAAATGGAGATAGTGTCCTTATTAGAAGAGGAAAAGACGTTAGAGCTGTCTCTCCACATGCTCACACCAAGAAAGGCCATGTGAGCACACAGTGAGAAGGTAGCTGTCTACAAGCCAGAAAGATAGCTCTCACCAGAAACTGACCGTGCTGGCACCTCAGTCATAGACTTCTAGTATCCAGAACTGCGAGAAGATAAATTGCTGTTGTTTAAATCATCTAACCTGTGGTATTTTGTTATGGCAGCCAAGCAGAATAAGATACCAAGCCACCAGCAGTGGTAATATGATTTATTGTAATGCCACCACCTGCCATGGATTACCCATTACTCATTTCCTTTTGCCAAAGGGATTATCCCTATACTTCTCAAATATATAAGCAACTCGGTCCCAGGATTTCATTTGACATTATGTTTCCTGAGGCCAGTGCTGGTTCCAATTATTCTATCAGTCAGTACTGGAAAAGATATCAGACATCAAACTCAGATTGGGTAATTTGAAGAGAGTTTAACAAAAGGTCTATTTACTATCACCTGAGCAGGGTGTTTGGAAACCCACAAGAGATAGTGCATGTCATCACTAGGGCTGAAGAGATAAGAAGAGGCAATGGTCACTGGAACCTGGAAACTGAGTAGATAAAGCTACCTGACAGAACCTGAGCCTTGGGTCAAGGGACTGAGCCATCCCCTGCCAATCCAGTTGAGAGCATCAAGGTAACTAACTCCTCTCCTTTTCTCAGATCCCCTTACCACTTATTTTCAAGCTTTTTTTATTTTAGAAACAACTGATGGCACATTGATCATACTGGAACCTGTCCATCATTTCAGGGAGGGACACATCTTTCAGGTACCTTTTCTGTTCATGGGTTTTTTTCCAGTATAAGCATTTGTGAACTTTCAGAGTACCTCATCCTTCACACTGGATTTCAAACAACAAATCTCACATGGATAAAGTCGATGGGACTTTGTATTATCACTGTGTTGGGGACACACATTTTCACTGAGTGAAGGGCAAAAGTGGATGGAAAGGGCAAAAAAGATGAACTGCGTGGAATAACTTCCATTGATCCGCCTAGTTCTCCTTCCACTTTTCTCCATCCTGCTCTCTGCTCTGGGAGGTAGCGCCTTATGGAGGGAAGGAAGAGTGCGCTGTCAGGGTTTTGTACCCCAGCTTTCTTTCTGGCTGCCCTCCTTCACAGAAGGCCAGAGCTGCTGTGGACCAATCCTTTGCACACAGATCTCTTTGCTTCAGGGTTTTGGAGACTACACCCTCGTCTCCAGAGGAGATAATTGTGCCCTGACTTTTACTGGTCCTGCATTGCTCTGCTTTCCTTTGTGTTTTCCTATACCCTGGCCTCACTTTGGTAAATAGTTCCTTTATCAAATTATCTTCAATTACGCGCTTTGAGAGTGCCATCTCTTTCCTGTTAGAACTCCGAAGATACATCCACTGTGCTGTGTTGCGTCCCTCCTCATTTGTTTCTCTCAGCAACCCTGTAAATAGGTTATTATAACATTTTACAGGACACAGCATTTTAAAGGATACCTAGGTTATAAAAGGTAGCACATTTCTTTCCAGCTTTTACTGAATTGTTCTTTTTTAAAATTTTTTTGAGGAAGATTAGCCCTGAGCTGACATCTGCTGCCAATCCTCCTCTTTTTGCTGAGGAGACTGGCCCTGAGCTAACATCCATCCCCATCGTCCTCTACTTTATATGTGGGACGTCTGCCACAGCATGGCTTGCCAAGTGGTGCCATGTCCGCACCTGGGATCTGAACCGGTGAACCCCGGGCAGCTGAAGCGGAATGTGCGCACTTAGCCACTGCGCCACCAGGCTGGCCCCTGAATTGTTCTTTAAACAAGTTGAAATCCCGTTTGTGCCAAATTACAGTCTGCTTTTTTTTCTCTTATCATTTTCTCTTTGCTCATGTCATGAAGTTGCTTCATAAATATAATTTTAAGGACAACATGACAATCCATTTTGTTGGCTTGACAAAATTTCGCAAACTGATTCTCTTAAGTTGCACATTTGGGTCATTTTATGTTTTTCACTACTCAATAACACTGTGATAAACCCTTTTGAGAGTAGCACTATCTAATCTGATTTGCTCACTCAGATACATATATATACACATAAATAATATATACATATATCCAATTTGAAATACTCAAAATAATTATATGTATAATAATAACTACATATATAGATAGATAAAAATGTGTATATATGTTGTACAGAGAGTTTCTTATTTTCGCTTTTATGGTCCAACTTTTTTCCCTCTCCCTGCTAAAGATACAGGGAAAATAGGACTCTTTCCAGGCAATGAGTTCACTCCTAGAATAAATTATTATTGCAGCTGACTTTTATTTATTTATTTTGAGCAGGTTAGAAACAGTGGTAATGATAATGCCTTATATTTGAACAGTACTGTAGAGATTATAAAGCAAATCTTATATGGCTAACCATACTTCGATAGATGCTAGACTGGACATATAGAGGAGAAACAAAATCACAAAGTCTAAGATTTGCCACGATGCCAATTTAGTCACCTAGATATAATCACCAAGTCTGGAAAGTTCTGACAACTCCAGAGAGATTCTGAAGAACACTAGCATCCTGGACTGTATTTTCCACAATTGAGACGGAGTCAAATAGTCTAAGCTTGGAATATGCACATGCAGCCCCTGCTCTGCTATTTACCAGCTGTGCAGAAGATTTGATTTCTCCAAACTTCTTATTTGTCATCTGTAAATGGGGCTAAAAATATCTTCTTGACAGGGATGTTGTCGAAATGAGCATTCATATTTGAAAGTTATTTGCAAAACTGTTGGTGAGTGTAAATGGGTTAGAGACCTACTTACTGGATATAGCAAGGGTCTCTATCCTTGGACTATATTATTAGGTTGTTTGCTCTTTTTCACTGGTCATTATATAATCTAGATGAAAGGGAAAAACATGTCCCAGCTGCACTGCATAATTGGTCCTGAAGCAATTGTCATATAGAATATTCCTTGTGCTTGTTCTTTACGGTCTTAGATGCTACTGCTTAACCTCAACTCTGCTCTTAGCTGGAAGAGAGTGCTGCATCTTGCTGAATCTTGGAAATCCACAGTTCTAGTCACTTCTTTGTACTAAAATTGCTCTTACTTACAAGACAGATATGACATGAGAGCTTAGAATCCTGGAAAGGATTAGAAAAATCCAGTCCGGGATCATAAATTCAAATTCCTGGGGAAGCATGAGTAAAGAATGATGAATAAAGAGTCCTGTGACCCTCCTGTCCTCAATTGTCCCATATGTGACACACGCTTGAATAAGGATTAATTTTTCTTTACTATGAGGAAAACAACAGTGGGAGAGTGTTCATAAATAGAAATGGAACTTTAGCTTCTATAACTAGGAAAAATTAATGAGTGGTGGCAGCTTGGTCAAATTGGAGATGTGCACCTTACCTTGGGTCCCTGGAAACAGACTGTGAGGAAAAGAATGACATGTAGACTTTCTGGGATGGGCTCCTAGGAGATGCATTTGTAAGAAAATGGGGAAGGCAGGATTGAGCATAGATCTCATCTGATTCCATGGAGAGCTCTAAAGCTGGGATGTTCCTTCAGAGTTGTCCTCAATTGATGGAAAGGAACCGGGCCTCAGTCAATGGCTAAGGGTCCTTACTGGGAGGGATAGAGTCTTGAGTCAGATAGTTCCTTGCAGCTGGTTAAAGGCAATTCTCAATGTGGGGCACAGGTATGTCCTGTTAGTATTGATATTCCAGTAGAGATTGGGTGCAGGGTGATGGTTTGGTTGGCTCTGAAGAGGGAATCTGAGCAGGGCATTTTCATAGCCCCTCTATAGCGGTAATCAATTTCAGCTGATTGTTGTCATGTGAAAACTGAAGCCAATAATACTATATCTTCTATTATTTCAAGAAAATCCTATAATTCAGATTATTGAGTTGAATCTATCTATTTTAAATCCTTGCTCAAATATAAAATACTACAAGTCAAAACACCCATGTGAGACACATCTACTCTCAGGGTTCCCAGTTTGCTAATTCATATTTAGTTCAATCTTCCCATTTTACAGATGAGAACACTGAATCTTTGAGAAGAAAATAAAAAGTCCACAGTCATAGAATTAAGCTGATAACTTTGATTTCCTAGTTTCCAATGCAGAGACTCTTGCTCCTTTTTCTAATTCAAGCCAATGGATATCAATGACAATGTGTTTTTTCTTAAACTATCTTAGTGCTCATCAGGTCTCCATAGGAATGTTATATATACTATCCTGTTCATTAAAATTTATTTAGAGACCACCCTAAGGGAAACACTTGGTATTAAACACTTTCTCAGAGAAGGCACTCCAAAAAACCTAGCAGCACATTGCCGGCCTCCTAATAAGCAGATTAAGACAGGTCTGTGAATCTCTCTGGGGATCCATAAGAGATTACAATTAGTTAGGAAAGTTAGATTGTAAAGCATTTTCTATAAGGAGAGTTCAAATGGAATAGCTGTCTTTTTTATGCTCCTCTACTTAATGCTAACTAGGTGCCATTAAAGTTAGAAAACATTTCTTATTGAACTTTTATTTCCTTGCATAGATGTTTCTTTAGTGTCCTCATTTTCAGGAGAGCAAAAGAGAAGTTGAAATTCAGGGAATTTACAGAAGACCTTGGATAACCAAGGCCAAGAGATTAGGTGAACCCCCCTTTCCCTCAGAATCTCCTCTTTCAATTACTGCACATGGCAAAGCCCCAGTGGAAAGAATGGTTATGAGATGATGAATAAAGATGGGAAAGAACAGTTATGATGAGGAATATTATGGGCAGTGTTTTATGCATTGTGTTCATTTCTTTAATGTCTTTGCCTCCACACTTGTTTCTTCCTCTCACCTACAAATATGCTTTATGTGTTTTCTCTTCTAACAGTAAAAAAAAATCTTAAAATCCATTTCTCACTTAAATTCTGATTTTTTTCTCCATCTTGATGTTGCTACACTTCTTGAAATAATAGTATAACCCAGTGTTTCTCAGACTTTAAAGTACACTGTGATCATCAGGACATCTTGCTACAGTGCACATCCTGATTAAAAATGTCTGAGATGAGCCTGAATTTTCACATTTCTGAGAGGCTCCCAGGTGATAGCTGGTCCATGGTACACTTTGAGTAGGAAAAATTCAAATTACATTTTACAAGACTATCAGCACTTGCTGTGGACCGAATGTTTTTGTTCCCCCAAAATTCATTTTTTGAAGCCCTAATTCCCGACGTAATGATATTTGGGCAGAGGGCCTTTGGGAGATAGTTGGGGTTAGATTAGAACAGGAGGGTCCTCATGATGCGATTATGCCCTTATAAAAAGAGGAAGAGACTCTCTGTCTTCTCCATGTGAGGATAAAGCAAGAAGGTGGCCATCTGTAAGCCAGGTAGAGGGTTCACATCAGACACTGAATCTGCTAACACCTTGATCTTGGAACTCTCAGCCACTGGAACCGTGAGAAATAAATGTCGTTGTTTAAGCCACCTAGTCTAAGGTATTTTGTTGTAGCAGCCTGAATTGACTATAAGACATATCACTTTACTAAATTACTATCTCTTTCTCATTTTCTGTTCAGTCCTCACTTCCTTGAGTCAAGCTTCTACTCCACTAGTCTACTGAACAAAGCAATGACCTTTGCATGACCAGTTTTCCATAATCCTTATCATAACTACTTGCTCACTCAGCTCATGGCAGTGATTAGCATCCTCTTGTTCTTAAAACTCTTTTCTCTCTTGCCTTCTGTGCCTCTGCATCATTCTAGTTACATCTTTCCTCTTTCTTTTTTTAGAATCCTTCCAAGTGTTTCTTCTACTGGTCCAATGAAAGCCATCCCCAAGCTTTGTCATTCACCTTCTTTTCTTTGCTCATTAAACTCCTTTATCTTCTCACTTATCCCTAATTCTTCTCTATTCTGAATATTCCAAATTCTGTATCTCTACTTTACACATTACTCCTAATTTATTAATGTTGTCCTGGAACTCTCACTTAGATATCCTAATGATTCCTTAAAGATAACATATACCCAAATAATCTCATCTTTAGATATTCAATGAACACAACCCTCACTTACCAGTCTCTAGATCTTTTCTCATAACTAATCTGGGCTTGGGATAAACTATACATATTTTTAAAATAAATTTTTAATTTTAGAACAATTTTAGGCTAAAGGAACTATTGTAAAGATAATACAAAGAGTTCTTGGGTACCATATACCCAGTTTCCCCTATTATTAACATCTTTTATTAATGTAGTACTTTTGTCACAAGTAATGGACGTATATCAACACATCGTTATTAAGTAAACTGTATACTTTAGTCAGATTTTCTCAGTTTTTCCCTACTGTCTTTCTCCTATTTGAGGAGCCTATCCAGGACATCATGTTACATTTATTAATCATGTCGCCTTGGGCTCATCTTGGTTGTGACAGTTTCTCAGATGTTCCTTGTTTTTGATGATCTTGACAGTTTTGAGGATTACTAGTCAGGAACTTTGTAGAATATCTCTCTTTGGGGATTTTCTAAGATTTCTCATAATTAGACTAGAGTATATGTTTTTTAGGAGGAAGACCACAGAGGCGAAGTGCCTTTCTCATCACATCATATCAAGGTTGCCTACTGTCAATATGACTGCTGATATTAACCTTACTCACCTGGCTGGAGAAGCATTTGCCTATTTCTTTCTGTAAGGTTAATCTTTTTTTCCCCTCCTTTTCCATATTGTACTTTTTGGAAGAAAGTCACTATGCACTTAGAATAGGGAGTTATGTTCTCCGTCTTTAAGGATAAAGTATCTATACACTTTATTTGTAATTTTTCTGCATGGGAGATTTAAAGTGCTTTTGTTGTGAATGAGAAGAGAATAAGTTTCATCTATACCTGACTTACATTAGCGGCATATCAACATTTACATATTGTTATTTATCCCATGTTACTAAATTTCTGCCACGACAAAGCAAGTGAAAATTAAGGACTTCAATATCCTGCTGTGATTGTGAAATAGATTACCGAAAAGCAATATTATTTTTCACAATGGTGGAAGGAAATTGAGATAAAGATAATCACTCAGTTTTTATGGGCACTATGTTTTACTCTCTGATGGTACCAACTTTAAACACATAAAATTTCTTGTTTTTAAGCAGTAATACTTTGGGTGTTTAGATCGAGGAAAGGACCTATTAAATAATATCTGCATAGTTTAAAATTTTTTTTATCTTCTAGCTATTGTTGAACATGTGATCTTTGGAGGAATAAATATCATGTGGATCGTAGCCTAATATCATGGGAGCGTAGCCTATTGTGCCAATCACACTTGCTGCTTTGGAAAGGAGAGTCTAACAAAACATGTGACCCTCCCGCTTGGCTCTGACTGACTTTTCTATGGATTACACCAAAATGTCATGCAGATCATTTTAGAGAAGACTCAGGAAAACTCCTCTGTGTTTAAAATATAGGCACAGCATTTATGAAAAATAGTTTGTGGGATAGTTGTGGGTCAGTGTAGGGGGTTGAAGTCACAGAAACCTTGGACTGAACTGTGTTAATTTCTCCACGAGATGGCACAATGTGGGCCCCCTCCAATCTTTTCTTTGAAACGGTCTATTTTTAAGGGAGAATAGAGATTTCATCACCATAAAAAAACACGGAATTGTAACATCTGTTTCACAACATAGCTCATGTCTTTTTTGACAGTTCTAACACATTTCTGAATATAATGCTTTTTCCCCATTCTGATGCCACTTGTGACTCAAATCACTATACATAGGATTTCATGTACTTTAAGAATATGACTTCCTTCCTGCCTCCCCCCTTCCTTCCTACTTTTCTTTCTTTCTCCCTTCCTTCATGAAAAGAGTAGAGTGAAGTCCAAAAAAACAAGGATCTTACTCTCGTGATGACCTGGGAGTTGCCAACGCTCTTTTAAATAGGTTGCCATTCTTAGTCTCTCCAATATATAATTGCTTCCATAAAATATTCCAATTACTCCTCATGTTCTTCTCCAAAAATAATTATTTCAGCTGCAGTATAAAACAGATATAAAAGGGTTCACAAAACAAAAATGTTGTTACAAGGCAAACACCCTTGTAACCACTATCAGTTTAAAAACTAAAAATCTATCTGCATTTCAGAAGACTCCTTCATGAAACCTTGCAATCTCTACCCCCAATTCCCACACATAAAGGTAATTACTATTTTGACTTTAGTAGTTACTATTTCTTTGATTGCATCCCTAAACATTCTGATTTAGTTTTGCCTGCTGTTTGAAAATTCAATAAATAGAATAATATAGAATGTATTCTTCTGTGACTATATTTTTCACTCAACATTGTGAGCTTCATCCATGTTCTTGAATGTTTCTGTAGTTCATTTATTTTCATTCCTATATAGTAGTCCATTTTATCACTCTATCAGAATTTGTTTCTCCATTGTACCCCGGATGCATATTACGGTGGTTTTTAGTTTGAGGCTAGTATAAATAATACTGCTATGAACATGCTTTTATATGCCTCTTTGTGTACATGTATTATGTTGTGTAGATACCAATAGCAGACTCAGGGTCATTGGGTTGCATCTATATATATATACAACTTGAGTGGATAATCTCAAACTTTTCCAAAGTAATTACAGCAATTTATATCCTCAAGCAGGAGTGTTTGAAAGTTCTTATTGTTGCACATTCTTGTCAATAATTTTGGTTTCGGCCTTTCAATTTTGGCCAAACTAGATGTCATGTAGTGGTAACTTATAGTGCTTTTCGTTCTCCCATTGGCAACTTGAATAATTTCTTTTGTGATACAGCTATGCTAGTCTCTCGTCCAGGGTGTCTCTCCCCATCTTGGCAGGCTTTATACACCTTGTCCAGTTGGCTTAGTCCTATAACTATGTAAGAAGCTACTCAGCTTCTTGACCTGTCAGCTTCATCCTCCTGAATTCCCATCTGCCCTCAGGGAAAAACGAGGCTCTAATTCTCTGGCTCAGTTCCCTGGTACTCAGTTAGTACTCTCATGCCTTTAATCCGATTTTGTTTTATTTTCTTGCTTTCTTTTTTGGACATCTTTTCTAATTATCCGTAATGGGAATGTTGGTATCAATTAGATAGTCAGCCATTAGAAGTAACAGAAACTCCACATTTCTTAATTACTACAAGCTAATTTAACAAATATTTTTGAGGTGCTTATTTTGTATTTGGTATGGTGCCAACCACTAGATATTAATATGCATAATCCTTAATAGTACCAACATAAAGCTATTGACTAAAACAGGTAAAATGTAAGAATGGTGTCAGCTAGGTATTGAGCATTATTTTTTCAATGGAATTGAGCCAGAAAGGATCAAGTAAATTATAAGTTATAAATAAAAAACAAAATCAACTGTGATGCTAATGAAGTGTAGTAGTGTCCAGTGTTTTAGGAAAGATGAGTAGTGTCCCTGAGGCAAGGGTTGTATCCAGATGATAAGGAAGTATGTATAAAGAAATATGAATTAAAATTAAAGAGAGAAAAATTAGTGCCAGAGTATCATGCAATTACAAGAGCTGTCTGAAATTGTAAATAAAATTTGTGGTAAAATATTTATAGTTGGCACTGAAAGAAAGCAAATCCTCCTCAGCAAACCATTACAAAACGCTGTGTTTTAGGGTAAAAATCGAGATTATTCTGCAAATAGAAATAAGAATACTGACACAGAGAAGGAGCCTCTAGAAAGAGTACAATGTTGCCTTAAGAGAGAGGGGCACACAGAATAACGGCCAAAAAAAGAAAAACAAAAAAGGAAGGAAAAGAAGAAAACCTATCTTGGAGCAGAATAGAAACTTTCCTTAGCCACATTGAGCGGAATGTTTCCATCAATTTCTTATAATTAATATGAGAATTGCACAATAGTACAAGTGGTTCTTTACAATTATGCAGCTAGCTATACAGAATTATACAGAATTTTCATTCCATACTATCAATCTCAACTATATTTTTATTGCATGTAAAGATAAACAAATGAGTTAAAGAACAGATTAGGGTAGCATTATTGTTAACTAGACTAAGAAGAGTTTCCTAGCTAATGCAATAAATATTCTGGTATATACTGGTGGCAAACTTGGTAAAAATATCTTTCCAGGATGCTATCTGAGACAGTCTTATTTCTGTCCTGAAATACCAAAAGGAATTTGTATTTAATCCACTGGGAAATAGGAAGCCAATAAAAGTCTTTAAGAATGTGAGTGACATGGAAACATTTTTCTTTTAGAAATAAAATGACTTTGGTAGTTGAAAAAAAGAAGGCTGGAGACAATTTTAAGAGTGGGAAATGGTGAAAGCACTAGAGATGTAGGGGAGTGGATAGTTTTGCAAGACATAAAATCTTAGTTCTTTAGCCTGGTAATAAAGACTCTATCTAACTCTGCTGTAATCCTCACCTTTTACCATTCACTATTTTTCCATTCACTCATTAATTAAATAATTAATTAAAAAAGAACATTTATTACATGCCAGATTCTGTACTAGGCACTGTGGATATGGCAGGAGAATAAAACAGGTAAAATTTGTCCATCGTAATGCTTACATTCCAACTTGGAAGAAAGAGACAAGAAATTTAATAAATAATATATATATATATATATATCATGTCAAAGGTGATAAATTTTATGAAGAAAAGAAATGGAAGGGAAAGGGGATAAAGAGTGCTAAGAGAGTAGAATTTCAGATAGTTTGTAAGGAAGGTCTCATTGGGGGGAAGTGGAGATATCTTCACGAGATTTTTGTGCAGATGCCTGAAGCAGGTGTGGAAGTGAGACATGTGGATATCTGGGGAAGCAGTGTTACAGGCCAAAAAAATGCAAGTCGAAGACCCTGAGGTAGAAATGGGCCTGGCGTGGGTGAAGAGCAGCAGTGAGTTCACCTTGGCTAGAAGGGAGTGGGCAGGGGGCTATTAGTTGATTAGGTCATATAAATAATAGGGAAGTCAGAAAATTCAGGGCGTATAGTCCTTTGTAAGAATTTTGGCCTTTATTCTGAGTGAAATAGGAAAAGATTGGATTTTTTTAAGCAGAGGACTAACATGATCTGGCTTAAATATCGAAAGACTCATTATGGATACTATGTGGTCTACAGAGTGACAGAGGCAGGAGCAGGGGCACCATGTGGGAACTATTTGAATAATACCGGGGAAAGATATTGTCTCAGACGAGGATGGGAGCAATAGAGAAACACAATTTTGGGAATATAAATAATATAGTTTGAATGTGGAATTCAATAGCTGGAATGTGGAGTGTGAAAGAAGGAGAAGAATCAAGAACAACTGCACCGTTTTCAGCCTGAGCAACTGGAAGGATGTAATTGACATCCATTGAGATAAGAAACACTGGGGGAGGAGAAGGTCTGGATAAAAAAAAACCAGGAGTCTTGTTCTGGACATGTTGACTGTGGGATATCTATTAGACTTTCATGTGAACGTGTCAAGACTCTTGGATATTTGATTCTAAAGTTTGGAGTAGTATTAAAAATTGTGAGATTGGACGAAGTCACTTGGAGAGCAAGCATAGAGAGATAAGGTAGTATATATAAGGACCAAGCTCTGGGCATTCTGGCATCTAGAGGTCAAGAAGAGGATCAACGAGAAAAAACAGTGAGAAAGGTTAGGATGTGAGAAAGGAGAAAATGGGTTGATGGAAATTGAGGCTATAAAGATGTTAACTTTGCTCTTAATGACAAAGTATAGGGTATGATAATGGGAGTGAGAAGCTAAGAAAAAAGTGAAGAACCAGTTTATTAGAAGAGAAGAAATCAGTAAGCTTGGAACCCAGCATGCTGGAAATATACTCTATGTTAATATTAGAGTCACTATTAATTATAAGAACTATGTCAAATAAAGCAACTATTATACTGGAGCTAAAAATCTTCATAGATGTGACCCAAGCTGTCTGGAGGGGATTGTAACAAGGAGAGGTTGTAGTAATATGATGGAAAGAGGGGTTCTGGGTAAGCAACATCTCCAGGGGAGAACCAGTTTGGTTAGAGCAAGAACGTGAAGAAAACGTCCAGAGAAACTAAGGTTACAAGAGATTTGGCTGTGAATTCCAGAGAGTGCACCGAAAAAGATCATGAGACAGGAAGTAGAGGCAAATGGGGTCAGAAAAGAGCACATGCAGAGTTTTGTTGGGCTAGAGTCTGGGTAGTGAACACTTCGTTGGCTGACATAAACAGAGAGAGAAACACTTCACCATCTCCCATCTTCTGAAATAATTTCCACTTGAAATACATTTTCCCATTTCACATCTAGACAAATACGATCTGTGGGTCTTCTCCATGTAGTATTTTTTGGCTCCAACTTACATAGCTATCACCTTTTTTCTTTCTTCATAGAGCCCACACAATTAACCTCACTCTTTTTGTTATGTCATTTGTTTATTTACTCATTCAAAATCTTTACTGAGTGTTCACTATGTGTCAGGCACCGTGTAGAGGAGTAGTGAGCAAAATGTCATAGCTCCTGCAGCCAACGTGAGTGAGTGTGGCTGTTTGTGTCTTCTCTCCATTTATATGGTACATTCTGAAACGGCAAAGGCCATATTTTGCAATTTCTCTATATGCCAGTTAGCCTCTATGTAGTACAGTGCTATAAAACTAGTAAGTGTTCTATGATTATGTTATGAAAAGATTGAATGAACAGGTTTTAGATCACTTTTGAAATGGATATGTAACACACATTATATGTTTAGATAAAGAATATGACCATATGTTTAGATAGGAATGTCTCTGATAATTTACAAATCAGCCTTTCATCATCTGTCAGCAGTCCCAAATTATTTCAGTGCTAACAAGGGAAAGTGTTTTATACACTATGCACTTTTATTAATTTTTAAAATGGGCATTGCCATTTTGAATAAAAGTCCTAAGGAAAATGATAATAACATGGGTGCTGGGATAAATTTAAAAATCTCTTGATTCAGGAAAAGAGTTGAGTAGGAAAAAAATTGAGGCAGGAAAAAGAAGACCCATGTTAAAAGAAATATGCTCTTAGGGAACAGTAAAATTGTAACTGAAAAGATTATTTGTTTCAATGCTTATATCAATGTTTACTAATTTCTTCTTAAATAATTAACTGATGAATCTATTCTTCAGGAGAAATCTGAACAGGGATACCTTGAAAAATCTAAGATCTTAAAGTTTGAATTTGACCTCAGAGTCTGACATTTTCTCAACTATCAAGATGAGAAAAAAGAAAATTGGGAAAAGCCACATTCCTAATAAATATAACATTAACCAAATGTCATTTAACAGTGTTGGTCAATTCTCTTGAAATTACTTTTCTTTTAGACAAAAGTAGTGAGACAAATAACACATGGAATGTTTTTAGAATTTGTGGATGTCTTAACTTTTCCTTCAAGCTTGACTCAAGCACAGACCTATATCAAAAAACAATAGTGATAGAAGAGGAGCTTCTATCAACGATAGAAGAGGTGGGTAGAAAAAGACAAAAGGAGATGGTGAGTCACAGCTGGGTTGTAAATCCCTTCTCAGTTTTTAAGTATATTTGTTACTTCCTTGATAAGATGCTAGAGAACATATTCCAGGGAACAGCTCAGAGAGCCCCACCCAAAGTCTCGGAACCGAAGTTTTGGGTAAAATCACTTTTTGGAGCCATCAAAGTCAACTAACTTATCATTTCCCTGACAAGTACTATAATGACAGACTAGGAATATGTGGACAGAAGAGAAATAGGATCAGATGTCATGGATGAGGAAATTCAGTTCACAGGGCAATGAGTAGAGATGAGCTTGACTGTCCTTTCTGGAAGAGTAGCATATTATTACTCTCCAGTGAGCTACAAAAATGTAGTAACAACACAGCAATAGTATTAATAACTTGCATTTTTTTCATGTGCTTGAAATGTAAAGTGCTTTGATATAAATTATCATACCTGAGACCCATACTTTTCCTGCGATGTCGGCAGGAATATATTTTCAAAGAAGGAAATTGATACTTCTAACTATGGAAAGGTTGTTCAAGGTCATTCAGCTATGAAATGGCAAAAGCCCTCATCTCCTGCCTTGTCTGTTAATTGCCATCACGACCTAGGCCGGAGTCAGGCTGCTTATCTCTTTTCAGACTTCATAACATATCAGAATCTATTCTATCATAACCATGCCCTCTCAAATTCAGTAAATTATTAAAAAGCAAATCAATCTGAAACAAATATATACATAAATTAATGATTTGTAACTTGTGATCCTGTTTCTTGGAGTTTGAAAAAAAATATTACCTATGCATATTTTATGCACTTGCTTTATAGCCACTAACTGCTGAATAGACATATCAGGAAGGCATAACTGAATATTATACCATGAATAATGTATCCAAGAAAACATATTTTAAGTACAAAATAACAGGCCCCACACACTTATTTCCATAAGTAATATAAAATATTATATGATGAATAAAATTCTTATGTATTTTTTTAAGATGACGTTCTCAATTATATCCATGACTTGGTTCTGTTTAAATGTTATCTCACAGAATGTTGTAGGGTTGAAAATGAGGAAACACTTTAAAAAGCATAAATTTGTCCTAAAAATGGCAGGTATTGCAGTTGTAATTAATATTCTCCTCAAGCTTACTTGTTGTCCTTCAAAAAATGATGAGACTATCGGCCAATCTGAAGCAGTGAATATGGGCTATTGATCTCAATGTGTAAACTAATGCTTCCCTCCTAATTGTTTAAATGCACAACAGGCAACCCAGTAGTGCACTGGGCGCGTCACATCAATACAAGTGACTTTGTGACCTACGGTTTGTGTGTGAAATAAGCAACTTAGGTAGTTATAAAAAAGTTTACTCAAAGCCTCCCAAAGCAACTGGTATGTCAACCTTTAAAATGTTAGAAGGGTTCAGGGAGCCAAAGTTGGTATTTTTATGGAATGTTTAAAGCTAGACATAAATATTTTAGTGAACTGAGCTGCTCAGTCATCTGAAGTTTATGACTTGGTTCAAACCCATTTATCTAGTCAGAAGCTAGTCCTAAACTATAGTTTAATATTTCTGTTATACAATTGCAGCAATGAAGTATTACTGATTCTCAATTTGGAGAGTACTGTATAGCTAAAATAGTTGAAGAACGTGGAAAATGTTGGAAGCGATTAATGAAACCATTATAAACCAAAAAAACCAACACAAACGTGTGTTTTACTGAAGAATAATCATTTACTTTTCAACAATCTCAGAATTATATGCTTTTAAGTTTTTTTTCCCTTGACCAAAATAAGGACCTTTGCTGAAACCTCATGAAACAAAGAAAGAAGGTAATAAATATTAAGAGAGCTGTTTACATGGTTCTCTAGCTGAATTTATGCTTCCAATAATACAGGTACACTCTCCAAATTGCTAGCAAGGGGAAGAAATGGGCTTTATTAATGTCTACAATTTCAAAGTGCTGCTCCAGATTTTACTCAGGAAATTATTGCTTAAAATCAGTGGAATGTGTAAGGCTGTTTCCTTTAGTTTCTGTCTTGCATCTTATTTCTATTACTCTTTCATTTTGAAAATTTCAAGGTTAAGCAACTAGCTCCTTCATGGTATAACAGAATAAAAATGAAATTACATTAAAAAGTAAAGTTTGGCTAAGATACTGGATAATGTAAGGTATCAGTGCAATTACTATGCTTTCATAACAACGAAGAACTCTGTAAAATGAAGTTATCTTCTTTGTGTCCTAGAAGAGAGTTAAATGTGCTGATTCTTAGAATGAGCCATATTGAGGACAAGGACACTGCTGTATCCCAGGGGCCCAAATGGTGTCTAGTAAAAAGTAAGCGCTTAGAAAAGCTTTAAATGAATTAATGCATAATTATAACAAATTGACTGGAACCTTAGTTTACACCATGCAGAAGTATGACTAGGATAACTGCTTCACATTTTCACCAAGATACTGTGCCAGCATACCAAACTCAAGGTGTCCAGAATCGCTTTCTATTTTCTTCCACAACAGCTTCATTACTCTTAATTCCCTCTTCTGAAGAATGCCATATATTGCCTGCCACTCTGGGTAAAATCTCAGGCATATATTGCTCCATATCGCCATCTTAGCCTCTTGAAAGGCTTGTGCCTGTCTATTCTACCTCTGCAATATTTTTTCATTTAGCCATGTAATCTCCAATCCCATTTGCGACTGTTCTGATTTGTGTATTTAAGATATTTTGTCATAGCAAGTATAAGAGTCTCATAGCTGATCTCCTTGTCTTCAATTTCTGCTCTTTTAAAATCACCCTGAGATTATAGGAGTTGTAAATTCTACTAGTTTGTACTAGGCTATGTTGAATGCATAGGGACAAAGAAACAAATAAAGGCATGTAAAATAAAGATAGAAATTTTTATTTCTTGCACATATAAGGAGTCCAGAATAGGGTATAGAACATCGTGATTACAGAGAACTAAATTCTTTCTGTTTTTCTGCTCTATTATCTTTCATGAGCCCCTCACAATCCAACACGGCTGCTTGAGCTATACCCAACATGATTATAATCAAGCCAGAAGGAAGTGAGAAGGAAAAGATGACTGTACCCCTTGGAAGGATAATTTCCATAAATCACACATAATATTTCTGATTAACATCATTAGCCAGAACTTAGGCATGTGGCCACAACTTACTCCACATAAAACTGGGAAATGTAGCATGCCCGGGAAAGTATGGCTGCTATGATAAGGTGCAATCGCTGCGAAACCAAATGGTTTAGAAAAATTATCATCTTTAACCCTCACAACACACCCTGTAAAGTTGATACTAATATTCTCATTTTTAGATGATGAGGCAAGCATCCTTGAAGAGGTTAAATAATTCTATAACTTCATTGTCCTCAGCCCACACTTGGTGCTTTCCGCCACTTTATGCCTCCTCTTGCACTAGGACACTGCTCCTTTCTGGCAGGGACTGGCTCTTAAGCCTTTTAGATGCTTGACAGAAGCTTGCTGAGTAGATGAATCACTGGTCAAGTGTCAGGGGTGATAGTTTAATTGTATCTGAGAACCTCATAGTTCTAGCCTAACATCAGGAAATAACTAGTTTTCAGAATGAATATTTATCTCTTCACTCATACCTCATTATCATGAAAGGGACACATTAAATATTCCAAATCTTTCAACTGGCAAGTCAGAAACCGAAATATTTAAGATACAGGAGGATGAAGAAGAAGAAAGAGTTGGTAGTATAAAACTTATTTTCAGTTACAATTTCCAACAAAAGGGTTATTTACAAAACCTCTTTTCTTTGTGTTTGATCAACCTCATATTTTGAGATTTTAAGAAATGGAGAGATATTGCCAGACAGGTGAAGAGGACCAAACTATTCAAAACTGAAGAAGGATTAACTGAGTAAGCATCACTGAATAAACCTCATGGTTCAGACACATTGGTTATCTGGAGTAATCAGAACACTAGTATTCCTGTTTGATCACTAATGACACTATCGTGGAAAACTTGAGAGAAAGAAATTCAGTTGTAGCAAAAGCAATACAAATAAACTACATTTATTTGAGTGTTTTTCAGTTTCCTGTGCTGTCTACTCCCTGCCAAAGGATACATTAGCCCACATTTTTTGGTGGTAATACATAGAAGTCATTAGTTCAAGAACCTTTTTACCCCAAATTACTTATTTCTCCATCCATATTCTAGGTGCTGCTGAATGCCACTTTGCTCATCCAAAACAAAGCAGTTTTATCCTCTTCACTAATTAGCTGTTCACTTTCCTTGTCGAGAAGGAGTTGTGCTTTATTGACTTACAGCCATATTTTTCATATAAAAGGGGATAGATAATTGGTAACACTTAAGGACACAGGTAATTAAACAGCATGGTTGAATACCCAAGTTGCTTAATTTACTAGAAATCATTAAGGTATAGCTCTGCTTTAATTGGCTATATTTTAAAATTAGAAAATTGAGGCATTTAGAACAATTGTTTCTGGGTTTTTGTGATTATTCATTCCTCTGTGTATTTGACTTTATATTTAATTGGCAATAGAATAGTTTGTTCTTTGTAATCAGATAACCAACTTACATTTATGTACTTAATTAATTTATTAACTCATTTTATTAATTTGTCAACAAGTACTTATTGGTGAGGGAAGAGTTCTATCTTATTTTGCTACTATCTTTCGCAAGACATTATTTTATGTAAGTTTAGAAAATGAAGAAGACATATTTGTTGTCTGTAGCTGGAATGTTGGGGGAAGGAATAGGAATAATTAAGTGTGTGCAACATGACAAGTAGAACAAAAGAGATTTTGACAAACTGCTAGGGGAAAACGGAGGAATAACAAATTTTTCCCGATAGTTCCTAGAATAGTTTCATCAAACAGAAAAAATCTGATTTGGCATTGAGGATGAGTAAATGTTGATCAGATGGAGGATTTGGTTACAGCATTCTATTCAGATAGTCCTTCAAGGTGTGTCCATGATGCACTGGATACTTAGGAGAGAGGTTACATATGGCCAGAATGCAGGGTATATGACAGTAGAATACACTTTATCTAGACTCTAGTATAACTCCCCTTATATCATATCTTTCTATCCACATCAGCCATTGGAATAACGAAGTACTTGCACATCACAAATGCTGTCACCCAATGCTGTTACTGTTATGGAAAATGCCCTGATCCATTCTCTTTCCAATGGTTCTGCAATGGCTTTTCCATGCCATTGTTATTCTAACCAATGTCCTGGCTGGGCTTGCTCTCCTATTGTTGTCGCCACAACTAACGCCCAAATTCTGCCCCTGGTTCCAAGTCCCAGATCCCAGATTTGGAATTACATCCTCCCTTAAGTAACTGAGTTCTTTTGACTAACTACAGAGTCTGGCCTCTAAGTAATTGGAGAAGTTCCCTAGAAGTAGATTAATTCTTTCCACTTTACAATCTTTTGTAGTGGAACATGAATATATGATGTGAAGTGAATTTGCCTGAAGTAGCCATTATTAAATCAAAATTATGTATTCAAATGAACTCAAACAAGTGTCCCCAAGTAAGACATGTCCCTTTGATCTCAAGTGTGTTCCTTGCACTCTCAGACTTCCATTCTCACAGTCTCCAACTGGTACATTTCTTGCTTTCTCCAAACTTATAATATATACTTACTGTCGAAAAAGCAAACCTTTTATGGTCTGGCCTGGTGGCGCAGCCATTAAGTGTGCACCTTCTGCTTTGGTGGCCTGGGGTTCACCAGTCTGGATCCCAGGTGCAAACACGGCACCGCTTGGCAAGCCATGCTGTGGCAGGAGTCCCACATATAAAGTAGAGGAAGATGGACACGGATGTTAGCTCAGGGCATCTTCCTCAGCAAAAAGAGGGGGATTGGCAGCAGATATTAGATCGGGGATAATCTTCCTCAAAAAAAAACAGGCAAACCTTTTAATCAATATTTCTCTTAATTCTTTCATTCCTATTTAGCTGTGTGGCACCTTTTAATAGGCGAACTCATAGCCCTTCTGTCTGTCTTTCTAATGATGCCTTCCTTTGGTGAGTGGCATCATTTGGAGTCAGATAGAACTGGGCCTCAGTTTTAACTCTGCCGCTTACATGCTTGGTGATTTTGTGCAAGTCGCTTACCTCTCTAACCCTCAGTTTGCTCACCTGTGAAGTAGAGATAGTGATCCTGCCTTGCAGTACTTTTGTGAGGATTTAATAAACATCAAGCTCTTAGCACAATGTTGACCATCAGTAGACACTCAACCGTGTAGCCCTTGTTTTTGAAATTATGATTATTACTCTATGCCTCCTGCTCTGCTTTCAAAAATCTACTACTGTCTTGATATTTTCCTTAACAATACTTTTACAACCTCAATTTAAGTAAAATCTAGCCCTTCCTTTATATCAGCCAAGGTTCTGACAGGAAACTAAAAACCACACTGGACATTTCAACAGAGGATTTTGATAAAAGGAGCTATAGGAACATAGGTCTGGTGGGCTGAAACAGCAAAAGGGAAACATTAGGGAAACAGTAGCAGGAAGCAGCTGTCACCCCCAGGGAACAGATGGATTTTCTCAGAATCTGGAATCTTGGGGAGAAGCCCAATGAAGCTGGGACTCAGACCTTGAGGAAGGGTGCTGCCAACTGCCGCTGCTGCTGTGACAGAGGGTAAGTGATGAGGCTGGCTGTGAGAGTCCAGAGGAAGCTGGAGGATGCGGTCAAGTGCTGCTACTGCCTTCACATTTTCCTCTAGCGCCCTCCACTGTCAGAACCTGACCGAAAGCTAGTAGTCCAAAGAAAAATATATTTGGCAGAGTCCCAGTCCTAGCCTAAAAAAGCGTAATCTAGATGGGTGGATTTAGAGCTAAGAGACAATAGATTAATGGCCAGGTTGGTGAAATGATGAAATGTTTGGCTATTGAGCATCCATAAACATCCTTGTATAGATATTTGAACTTCAATGTAACTGCAATTATAATGCCAAGCTCCTGCATAACAAGATGTAACTATCCTATGGCAAATGAAGATATTCTTACCTTCTCCCTTTAAAAGAGAGACACAAAGTTTCAAAGGCCTTTGATCCCCATGAGATTTAGTAAAAAATAATAAAGCAGATCCTGAATCACCATAAAACCCTATATGCAGCCTGTATTAGAGAAGATGAAAAGTTCATAGGTCAGAAAGATTTCTTTGAAGGGAATTTTCAGGGAATTTGCTCTGGGGCATGGGATGGGGCATGCTCTGTACCCAGACCCAACTGAAGGGGAGTTCGCATGGAAAATGCTTTTCTTCTGAACTTCTAATTCAGACCTGCTCTTTATTACTGTCAGTACAGGACTAGAGGTTCTTTGTGTGTACTTGTAGTTTGAGTTCCTGTATCTCAGTCTTGCAGGCTGGTTGAAACAGTCCTGTAATGGCAGCCTGAAAAGAGAGGGCAGCAGTGCGAGAAGCCCACGTTTCTCTTCACCAGGTTGTAGTGTCAAGGATAGTGAATTTTCCTAAGGACTGAGTGAAGTTATGGAGAGTCCCCGGGATTGAGCCTCCCTGAAAGACTCTACCAAATCAGTAAACACCTACATACAAATATACATACATAAATAGTTAAGGAGATAAAAATGATCAATTGTTCATATGCAGCAAATGAAATATACTTTTCAGTGATTAGGAAATAAATGTTGAGATTCTGTTTCAAGCAATTTGGCATATGAAATAATCTGGAAAAAACAAATAAACAAAAATGTTTTCTCTCCAAAATACCCGGGAAACCTGGAGAAAATATCATCAATGTCCTTTAATCACAGCGTTGAATTTGTAGGGAAGTAGAAGGAGTCTGGCAACTCAAAAGGTACAAGCTAAAATCCAACTGCAGCTTCCAGGAGGGTGTGCCCTGATTCCAAGAAACTTGAGATGAATGGAGTAGTATTCAGGAAGTAAGAATCTCCAGACGTGGTAATCATCTGGATATCAGGAACAAGGGAATTTAAGGGAATTTAACTGAAGTTTAGAACGAGCGAGTCACCAGACATAAAGATGATGATTGAAGTTGTGTAGAGTAGATGAGATCTCTGAGGAAGAATGAAATACAAAGGGGATCTGGGACGGACGTAACATGGAGAAACACCACTACTTAACAGAGGGATAGTGGAAGAGGGGCTTATTGTGGAGTTGAACAATGGATTTCTAGGGATGTAGGAAGAAAGTAATAAGGAGAAGATGTTGTCCTAGATGCCAAGACAAAAGTGCTTTTCAAGGATGAAAGGCTCATCAGCAGAGCCAAAGGTTGCATAGGGATCAGACGAGGACTAGAAACAAACACTGGATTTAGCAACAAGGAAGATTTGGCAGTCTTTATTGAGAATGGGCTTTGCAAGAAACCAGTAGAAGCAGGATTCAAAACTGAATCTCACGCTTTTTTCAAATTTCCATCTTCCTGTCAGAGAGCTCTTATCAGCCTTTTACTTTATAGATTAGAAAACTGGCACTCAAAGAGATTTAATCAATTGCCTAAAGCAGGAGCCAGCAATCTGTGACTGAGACCAAATCCAGATCTCTGTGGGCTTTTGTACCTGAATGTTTGTAAATGGCTACATTTAAATGGTTATGTCAGTACCCACACAATATCTTCAATTTTCCCTTTCCTTCCTCAAAGTCTAAAGTATTTACTACTGACACTTTACAGAAAAAGTTTGCAGACCTCTTGTTGGCCTTTCTGAGAGTAAGTAACAAAGATAGGATAAAGGTCTTCTGAGTGTCCATTCCATTCCACCTCCAAAACTAAGCAAACCAATAAAACACACCAACAATTGTTCTTTAACAATTAAACAAACAAAATAATCTCTGTGAATGAACTGCATATTGATACAAAGAAGCATTAAATATCATAAAAAGCAAAATGTGCATACAGCCTGAAAAACAGAAATTTAGAAAGCTTTTTAGAATGATTTTCTGGGTTGGTCTTTAGTGATTTTGTACAGTTTAAGAATCAATAGCATGCTTTAAATCAAATAAATTATCTAGATAATGGCATGTTTCTGGCTGAAACATTATCTCAACTGACTCAGATATGTAGGTTAGGGAAAGAAAGATTTGATCTGGTTTTGATAATTTATATGTAAAGTATCTGTTATCTTCAGGGATAGTAAAAGAAAAGTAAGTGGTTTTGATTTAATTTCATGTATGAAATACTATAGGATTTATATAAAATTGTAAAATGTATCTGATGACTCTTCTAGTTCCTTCATTTGTAGTATTGATAGATTTTAAGTAGATATTAAAAGTAATTAAATTATTCACTGTGGGGAGATTATGCTGGAACAATTAATGGATAATGAACCCCATTTCTTCCCTTCTCTCACACAATAAAAGAGGGATGTGGGGAAGGGAAGATTTTGTTGCAGAGAGACAAAGATTAGTCTAAAGTCCTCTTTTCGTAGCTGTACACCTATAAGCAAGCTCTTTATTCTCATTAATTCTGTGTTATTACTTGTAAAATTGGGAAATTATGGAAGGTGCTGAAAAAGTTAGCTAGTGAGGATTGATCCACTCCATTGTAGGTTTATTGTCAATATCAAATGCAATAATGCAAGTTAAATTACTTTTAAAAGTATATACCACAACGACAGGTCAACTTTCTCTAAGAGGAATATGATAATTGGTCCAAGTAAAATGATATTTTTTTAAAACAGTGACAAATCTGTCACGGTGAATGTGAAATTAAAAGATTTGATAGAAAGTTTTCATAAAAATAAAAAATATTTCCCTTTATATAAGTAGGGTATAAAAGCAATCTTTACAAGGGATTAGATTTCTCTCTCTCATTTTTCAAGCAAAATACAATTGCAGTTTCTTGAATAAAATGAAATTCAAACTGTGAAAATAAGCCCCAACCTAAACTTTAATTCTGTTCAAAAGTAAATGACAATAATAGAGATGCTTTGGTTCAGCATGAAATGTATTTGAAATTTTGGGTGGGTAAAATTATGGGGATTATAATTGAACAACATAATGTATTAGCATGTCAATATTCATATAATATGTCTGAAAAAGTAGACATTGTTTTTACAAAATAACAGAGCTAAAAGTATGACAGTGAAGAAAATTGTAGCTCAGTTTAACACTGATGTCTTTTAGATAAAAATAAATGTCTGTCTCAAAGCATACTATACTTTAAAAAAATTTATTTATCTATAATTTAAATAAAGTTTTAATTTGAATATTATGTTTTAAAGAACTACAATAGGCTGTTCATACACTTGCAAGAAAATCAAGTAGTTTTAGGGTTATCATTATTAGGGATCATTCAGGTGTCAAACAGAAGAGAAAGACAGCAAACCATTCATGTCTTTATTCACATGGTGACAAAGATATAGACCCAAAGTATCACTTGGGTATTGACTTTTAGAGCACAGTGAGACAATGTGTGGTGGGGTGGTGGTGGGGGAGACACCACCCTAAGAAAGTAGCATGTGAAGAGAAAAAGAAAAGATTGAAATATGGTTTTACTGATGTGGCTTACTTAAATCAAAAGAGTAGGGCCAGCTCAAGTTCGGCGCTTTCCACTTTGGTGGCCCAGGTTCACTTCCCAGGCACGGACCTACACCACTCCTCTGTCAATGGCCATGCTGTGGTGGTGGCTTACATGCAAAAAGAGGAAGATTGGCAACAAATGTTAACTCAGGGTGAATCTTCCTTAGCAAAAAAGAGAGTAAAGAAGATTTTAAAAACTTGTATAAGTGTGCAAATTCAATTTTGTGTATTTGAGAACTTCTGGGTTCCTATTGTTTCTCCCACTGACTACTTTGCCATTTCAGTGTAAATAAAACAGGATTTGCAATACTTTGTCTGTGGTATCACTGCAAATTATTACTAGACAAGATTAGGAAACACATTCTTCAGAGGCATCAGGGAAGGTTGAGCACCTGGGATGGGGAAAAAATGAAAGAAAGAGTAAAACATTATTGACCAATTTCTTATATAACATCTTTGATATCACATAAATTTTGTTTGCATTTCGATTATAGCAAGTACTAACATAAAATCTTACACACAGAGGAAAACAAACAAATAGCTCCCAAATTTCACATGGCCAACTTCATCAGATGAAGAAAGATTATGTTAAGGAACATTGGACTCTAATTCTGAACCATGAATTTATGTTGAACAATTTTCTTTGTCTATAAACCAGTGACATCATTTTGGAAAGACTTGTCTCACTGATGTGAGTTATCTAGATCAATAAGAAAATGATCTTAAATCCATATTGTAACTTTAATTTTGTCTGAACAGAAGTAAAATTTCTTCAGCGTTTATAAGTTCTGTGGATTTCCACTTGGGGAGAAATAGACATAGCATTGTCACCATACACATCAGCTACTCAGAAACTCTTTTTTTAAGCTTGGGAAAAAGTTCACATAATTGTCTGACTTCAATATCCAACACAATGGAACGCTGTGGCCAAAAACCTCATTTTTTTTGATGTCTCTAATGGTTTTAGAAGAGACTTAATTCAACGATTTACCTCGGAATTAAGATCTTATAACAACATCTGCTAAGAAAATGAGGCTATGAATCCATTCCTCTCTGTCGAATTGTTTAGAGATTAAACTCTCCTTTTTCTCTTTTTACAATAACATTTCTGATCAAAGTTTAATGATAGTTTTATGTAACAGTGAAGAACTTCATGTTATGATTTCTTTTCTAGAAAACTATACAAGATGATTTCTGTAGGCCCTTCTTCAGATAAAGTTAAACCCTTTCTGGGCAGTTGATAAATTTCTTTCAGGAATATTGGCAGAGTCTTTGGTACCAAAGCATAAAATAGAGAGATAATGAAGTATGAATCTTCTTTCTTTACCAAAGTAGAAAAGGCAGATATGGTCACAGGGGCTTTATCTTCACAGAGTACTGGGTTTTTTTCCCAGTCAAATTTGACTGCTAAAACAAACAAAATTTAAAATTTTGAGGAACTTGACAAACTCTGAAATTTCAAAAAGGAGTGCTTAAAACAGGAAGGATTTTGTGATGCCATCAGCAGCACATAATGCATTAAAACAAGATGGGGCTGGATGGAGAGAAATCAATAGCTCCAAATTATTGCTTCTGCGGGAAAATGACAGAGTTGCCAACTTCCTTGATAATTTGCTCCAATGTTATAGAAGAAACTTCAGAGATATTTAAGTGGATGACATTCTACAGTGACATAGCTGCATCTTTTTTTCTCTGCTTAAAGCTACAAAAGAGTTCAACTTTTCCCAGGGTACACAACTTAACATTGGCTGCTATTTCTTTTGTTTAATAGTAGAATAAGCAATGTAACAGGACACTGCAATGAGGATGTTTTTGTTTTTGGACAAATCAAGGGGTGAAATTCCAGGCTGTTTAATGCAAGCCTTCTTATCGTTCAAAGTTGCAGAATATCCGATGAATAAATGTAAAGCAGTTCTTCATTTTTTTTTTTTTTTTGTATTCGTGCTTCTTTGGCAAGGAACTTAACATTCAAGAACGATTTATAAAAATAAGGAAAATGGAGAAAGAGGGAACAATTGATAAAGTGTAAAGTGTTTTATTACTTGAAGGAAATGGATTAATTGTTATATTAAATACAAGTGGTCTGAAATCCTCTATTGAGAGGTAGAGACTGTCAGATTGGGTTGAAAAATAAAACCTAGCTATGTATTGCACATAAGAAAGGCATTTAGACAAAACAGAAAACAAACAAAAACACTACTTAAAATAAGCAATCGTGTTTCTGTGCCCTTTTAAGTTTATTGATTAAAGAAAAGCTAATAATACACAAGCTTTGTCCTACTTTTTTTCTTCTGCAATTGTAGTTATTTTTGTTGTCATTGGTTTGATGTTTTCTAACTAAAGCTAGGTATAATGTAAAGGTATTTCTAAAACTTAATTCCTAACAAGTGGAAACTCTTTCAAGTGGTATAAATTGGTGAGAATAATGATTGCATATTATGTCACCATATATATAACCAGACATATGTATGTAGTCAAACAATAATTTTTAATAACACCATTTTATATGAATTTTAAATCCAGTTGTCTTAAAGCAACAGGAAAGAATTTTAAGAACAAAATTTTTTATGGCCACTTTTGAATGACATCCGTGGGTCCTATCAAGCTGTATTGTACTTGCTGACCATTTTAAATTTGCTTTTTTATGAATATTTTCACATAGGATATTTTTTATGGTAGATGTTAGATAACTTTTGAATGAATAAACTGTAGTGGAATCTTCTTATAAGTCAAGATGTTTTATTTCCTTTCCATGGGAAACCAGCTCTCTGTTTAGCACAAAGTAATAATTCAGTGTATAATTTTAATCGATTAATTTGGTTCAAAGAAGAAAAGCCAATTCACTGAATATTTGCTAAGGTTCTAATTTTCTATATATTTTTGGAAACATGGAGGATCACCAATAATATTTAAATTTTTTTAACAGTAAATATTTTGCTTTAATTTTAGTCTTTCAGAGGAGTTGCAAAAACTTCATGATATGAAAATTTACCATAGAAAATTTATCAAAACTAGGAAATTAACCTTAGCATAATACGATTAACTGAAGTACAGAATTTATTCAGATTTCACGAGGCTTTCCATTAAGGTCCCTTTTCTGTGCCAGGAGTCACTTCAGGATCCCACATTGCATTTAGTGGCCGTGTCTCATTAGTCTTTTCTAATCTATGACAATTCCTCAGGTTTTCTGTCTTTCATGATCTTGACACTTGTGAAGAGTACTGGTCAATTATTGTGTAGAATACTTCTCAATTTGGGCTTGTTTGATGTTTTCTCATAGTTAGACTGAGGTTCTGTGTTAGGAAGAATATCACAGAGGAGAGGTCTCAGTGCAATATATCAGAAAGCATATGATGTCAGAATGTCTTTATACTCATACTCATACGTGATATTATTCTTCATCCTTTGGCTAAGGGGATGTCTACCAGGATTCCATGCCATAAATTTAGCAATCTTCCCTTTGGAATTACTAAATATATTGCGAGAGATACTTTGGAGCTATGCAAATATCCTTTTTGCTTAAACTGTTGTCTGCTCATTTTAGCATTTATCATTGTATATTATCTGTGACAATTATAACTATGGTATTCTAATGGATATTTTCTATTTCCTTGATTCCTTATATATTTATTAATTGTAATTCTTCTATAGGAAAGGGTTGCAACTTATGTGCCATTTGCTTTTTGACTTTTTATTTATATCAGCGTGGACTCGTTCTTAAAGAATTCTTTGGGTTATATTCACTACTGTGTTATTTTGTTTCTCAGGTTCAGACTTTGAGCATTGTGGTGAATTCTTTCAGCTCGGTCCTTATGCCTCTCTCTTCCTTTCTTTCTTTCATTTTAGAACTTTCTTATTTTCTGGTACTGCAGGACGTTGCAGGACCTAGAATCAACCAGTTCTTCATGAGCTCTGAATCCTTTTGTTGGAAAATGGTATTTTGAAATGTAGATCTAGTTTCAAGATCTAATTTAAACTTTTTAAATTAACTTTGTTGAGGTATAGTTTATGTACACTAAGATGGTCCCACTTTAAATATGCAGTTCAATTAATTCTAACAAGTGGTTACATACTTTTGTAACCACCACCCAAATCAATATTTAGAACGTTTCCATTATCTCCCCCCAAATACTTCCGCCCCTTTAAGGCCAACCTCCTCACTCCAAGTCCCTAGACAACCACTTATCTGCTTTCTGTCACTATAGATCAGTTTGCATTTTCCATAAGTAGAACCACATAGTATGTATGCTTTTGCACCTGGATTCTTTCACTTAGCTCAATGCTTTTAGAATTCATCATTTTAGAAGCCTGTGTCAGTAATTTGTTCTTTTTATTATTAGGTAGTATTCTACTGTACAAACAGTCCACAGTTTGCTTATTCGTTCACCTATCAATGGGCCTTTGGATTGTTGTTCATTACGGATAAAGATGTGATGAATATTAGTTCACAAGTCTTTATTTCTTTTGATAAACTTTAGGGCTGAAATTGCTGGGTCTTATGACATGTATTTGTTTAATTCTTTTAAAAAACTGTCAGAGTACTTTCCAACATGGTTGTGCCATTTTATGCTCCAAGCAAAAAATATGAGTGTTCCGAAGTGGTTTTTGTTTTTATACATGATTTAACTAATAATATTTTATTCTGAAGGTGAGATAACTTAGCATTTTATAAAGAAGAACAACAAACAAGTGTTAGGTTTTTTATTTCTTATGACGTCATTATTTGCACCATTATCTTCGGGAGATTGGTGCATGAAGAGAATGATGAGAGGGTTGTTTGTTTTTTTTTTTTTTGAGGAAGATTAGCCCTGAGCTAACATCTGCCACCAATCCTCCTCTTTTTGCTGAGGAAGGCTGGCCCGGAGCTAACATCCGTGCCCATCTTCCTCTACTTTATATGTGGGATGCCTGCCACAGCATGGCTTGCCAAACAGTGTGTAGGTCCACACCCTGGATCCAAACCGGCGAATCCTGGGCAACTGAAGTGGAACAAGTGAACTTAACTGCTGTTCCGCCATGCTGGCCCTTAGAGAGGGTTTTTTAATTGTAGTTTTGTTTTTTTATCTCATCCACATTGATATTGAGGCTTTTCTGTCTTCACTGAAGATTAAGGTGTTGCATCCTGAGGCTGTGGGGAAAAACAGGGACAAAGCACAACAAATAGAATGACTATTTGGCCCACTTGTATCTAGTACTAACTAATATCTAGCACTAACAAAGAATATCAGATTTTCTACATTTAGGAAACCTCTCATCAATATTTTTATTTTTCATTTATACAGTAAAATTTACAGTTTGCGGCGTACAATACTATGGGTTTGACAAATACATAGACTCATGTATGTCTTCACAGTCATGATGTGGAGCAGTCCCATTTCCCCAAAACTGCCTCATGGTGTCCTTCTGTAGTCAACTCTTCATTCCACCCCCGATTCCTGGCAATCACTGTTCTGTTTTCCATTCCTGTCGTCTTGGATGCTCTATATTTCTTATCCATGAAATTCATTCTATATCCAGATACAACTATTTAGATAAGCATTGTAAATATTTTGTTTCCTAAGCTTTTGTTTTCAAACTTTTAAAAGTCATTATTTCTTAACACTCAACTTAAATTTCTGTAGAATCTTTTAAAGTAAAAGCTTGGAGAGCTCTTTTTATTTTTCGTTGTATGATGTATTGACCTTTGCCATACTGCCTGTGGCACAGACACACTTTAAGGTATTTCTTGAGTATCATGAAACACATTCACAGAAACTTAAGTCATCATATTTGTGAAGAACTGAAACATGTGCTTCCTACATCACTGAGGTCCAGAAGCTTTGATTATTTTCAGATAGGTCCAAGTAGATTTAAACTTTACTTCCCATGTGAAAAAGTAAAATAAATTAGGGAACCAGTCAAGATAAATGTACTTAGTTATTCTGATTTTTTTAAAAAAATCTCTGTGCCATTTTAAAATCTATAATTTTGATGGCAGAGGAGAATCAGGGCTATAAGAAATGGCAAATTTCTTCAGTGAGATCCTTTTAGATGAAGATACCACATGGAAACGAAACAGCAGGCAGAACTGGTTGGAAATTTTCTTGTGGAAGATGCTTTGAAAATTGTATATAGCAACAAAACAAAAACAAAAGCTGCTATCCAAATGTTAGTTACTAGTATTGAGACATCACTATGGTCACTCAATCTGACTGTATATTTTGAATTTAATACAATAGGTAGCATTTTAAAATATAAACTGATTTAAAGTTTATCAGTTCAGCATAACTGAACTGGTTTTTGAATTTAGTATGAGGCATATCCCATTATGATACTTACATATACTCAAGATTCTGTCCTAGGTAATTCTACATATTAATTTGAGCTGAAAATTTACTTCTTTAAACTAATAGAAAGCAATGCATATTCAAGAGTCAATTTCTTTTTTTTTCTTTTTTCTTTCTCTTAAGCCTGTTGAGAAATCCTTAACTATACATGTATGTGCTGAGATATTATCTTATTAAAGTAAAAACACATCATTTATTTGGAAAAATAATAAAATAAATGGAGAAAAAAGAAAATTATGCCCAAATTCTTAACGTATTGTCTTTATGAGATAATTTCAACAAATTTTCTGCACTATAGGATTACAGCAGAAGTCAGTACCAGTGTATAGATTTCAATTTCCAATATTTAGTTTGAGAATTCTGGCATCCTGTGATTCAAAATACCAATTACTGGAAACTTGAGAAAATAAGTTCCCTTCTGGAAAAGCATGCTGTTCAAAGTGTCGAAGAGGAATATCCAGGGGACAATCTATCTTTGAAACATCCAGACGTGTAAAATTATAAAATCTTTTTGTTGCTCTAGTATTTTATTTCTAATGAAGTATGAATAGAAGTCAGATTGTTGAGCCCTTGCTGAACTGATAGAATTACTCATTCAACTGTACAGAAATAAGTTCCTGAGACAGCAAGGAGGAAAAATATCAGCTGAGGAGCAATTGATTCAATGCTTGTTTAGAGAGGTGGCTTGCATTTTTTTCCCATCTGTAGCCTCTGCTTCTCATGGGCAACACAATCCCACTGAGTCTGTGAGTGCTGCACGGAAAAGAAGATGTGAGCAGGAGATCTGGCTGTGAATTGTTAAAATCATTAATAACAATCAAGTCTTTTTTTCTTTCAAATTCTTCTTTTGTTAATTTTTGCTGTAAATTTCCTAATACTTCATTTACCTGGAAGAGTGACTGGTTGTTTAAAACTGTATAACCAGATATTTTCATCCCTAAATATTCTTTTTATAATTTCACTCCATTTCTACATCTGTCATGTTACATTGTTGTTTGTTGCTCAATACTTGTATATAGCAACAATTTTCTTAAATTTCTATTTTCTTGATTTCTTTGGTTCCTATGTAAATCCAATGTTGCACAAGAGTTAGTTCAAATTTAAATTCCTGATGCTCTCCTTGATGACCTTAGTCTGAAGTGATAATTCTCTTCTATGATTTCCTATGGCAATATTTATCAGTGCATTTTAAATGACATCCTTACCACAGTTGTTCTGAGTGGTTATTTAAGTATTTTGCTGTTCGACTCTTATCATATTCCATGTTGTCTTAAAGATGGATGATGTCTACATCTCAATAATCCCTGGCACATTGCCTTGGTATGGTAAATGCTCTGTATATATTGCCCAGTTTCATTTATCATTCTCTTCAGCACACATTTCTGTGAGGTTAGTAATGATATGTTTAGCTGTCCATTTCACTATATATTTACTTTGAAAATATTATAGGTGTCTACTATTTAAAAATAACATTATCCCATTTATAGTTCTCTAAGCTACAACTTTAGTGAAGAAAAGATATTTTGTATGATAGTATTTATCTGATAGCATTTATCTTTCTCTTAAGAATAAAAATGGATGGACTCACTACTTGTCTATTTTTTTGGATGATATAATATTTCTTGTAGCATGAAAATGGCCACTTCTCCATTTTCTTATAGGAAGGACACTTTAGCTGCTTGAAACAATAAGAGGAGGGTTAACATTCAATTTAATTGTGGGCAAGTTGTTTTTCCAAAAGAGATTATGGATACTAGGGTGATCCTGATGTATTCTTGGTTTCTAGCAGAATTAAACCCCCTGTAGAAATTATAAAAGAATATATAAAATAAGAGAGTGATTGAAATGAGGAAATTGAAGAAGGTGTGCTATTTTCAATATATTTTGGTAAGATTAAAAATAGCAAACACCATATACTTAAAACATGGAAGAAGCCATCTTTTTATTTATATTAGAGAGAAAATTATGATTAAAACTGCATGTTTGATCTTTAAGACTAATATTTACTCGCAAAATAGGCCACACCTGGGCCTGTATCTACAGAGACCAAACTCTTAGAAGAAAAACTTGGGGGAAGCAGGGAAGGCTACTCAAATCTGTTGATATAGTAAAGGAAATTAAAAAAAGTTCAGATATCTAAAAATCTGTGGCAAAATTGTACACAATCACAACTTTCATGGGCATGAAAATAAAGCTATATTCCTTGAACTATCCATATAGAAAGTAACTATTTCTTCCTACATATCATGTGCAGTATCCTATGACTTTATCCAACCTTCCTTGCTACTGACTTGGAGAATTGGTCAAGAGACATGTCAGAATGAACTAGAAAGACTCTATGACTTACACAGATAATTGGCTAAACCAATTTGATGCTCTTAGTTAAGACAGGGATGATAAGAGAAGAACATGTTGTAAGAAAGATAATGAATTTTGTTTGGAATATGTAAAAGTTGATACTCAAATCAATACGTTCAACTTGCAGGTAGTTAAAAGTATATATTTGAAATTTAGTAGACAGTTCAAGCATGCGTGTATTCTGCTTTCCTTTTGGTTTGTAAATAGCATCTTTGTTAATTCAACCTTGATGGAAGTGGAGAAAAATAACATTTAAACCAAAACAATGTTTTCCCTCTTCCATGTAGGAAATCGTTTCGATATCCATAGATAGTCTAGCTTTGTTTCAAAATGGTCTTACGTCAGTCTAAAAGTTTATTTAACCATCTTCCAGCAAGAAGTATGATAAATTTTAATGATGACCACAGATCATTGAGACATTTATGAATTATATAATTTAAGTTATTTTGATTTTTATATTATAAATCATCAAAATAAAAATAACCAGGTTTAAATATAAGAGTAGTCTTCTAAAAAACCATGCATAAATTACTTTCAAGTATTATTTGTGAAATCACTCTAGGTTGCCTAAGAGTGGTATGTGTGCAAGTGTGTGTTCCATAAGTTAATTGTCTTTAATGTAATTAGAACTCAGTTTTGGATGTTCCTTAATTTCTCTGTTAACATAAGGAATACAGTTAGATTTTAGTGAAGGCATTTCTAATGGGGAGTATGTCAAGATACTATATCTTTGGTATGTAGTTTTTTCTTAATTAAGCTTGCTCCAAAGATAAAACTCCTAATACCCAAATCCGCAGATGTGCTACGTATTTTTTTCAATTCTATTGAGTATACTCTTAGAAGTAGAATTGCCAGGGCATATGACAATTGGCACTTCTACATTTAACACTGAGGAGTTGCTAAACTGTTTTTCAAAGTGGCTGAACCATTTTACAATCACACCAGTGAGATGTGAGGGTTCCCATTTTTCCACATCTTTGCCAATACTTGTTATTGTCTGTCTTTTTGATTTTAGGCATCCTAATGGATATAAAGTGGTATCTTATCATGGTTTTGATTTGTTTTGTTTTTCCCTAATAACTAATGATGTTGAACATCTTTTCATGTGCTTATTGGCCATTTATTATCTTCTTTGGAGATATGTCTATTCAAATCTGTTGAGCATTGTGCCATCTTCTCATTGCATCCTCACACAGTAGAAACAGGAAGAGAGTGCTCTCTTGGGTCCTTTTTATAAGGGCACTAATCCCATTCATGAGGGTCTACCCTCACGAATTAATTACTTCCCCAAAGCCCTACCTTGGGGGTTAGGATTTCAACATACGTATTTTGTGTAGGACACAAACATTCAGTCCATTGCACTATCCTTTCTGTTCAATAATTGAACATCTTGATCTTTGGAATTATTCTTCTCGGGAGATTTGTCTATTCTCACCCATTTATTTATTTGTTCAATCATTTACATTGGTATAGACATATGGATATTTATTCTATATTTGGGTTGTAATCCAATACTACTTTCTTTATTTTGAGGCTTAAATTCCTCCAGATTTGGCCATTGGGAACTCTTTGAGTTGAGTCCTATATCCCTTTGACATAACTCCACCATTGTGGGAATCTTTTAGCACTTTTTACTTTTTGGCACTACCAAATGCTTCAGGCTCATCTTTTGTATTGTCTGCCAAGTCTTAAAATCAGCCATTTCTCTAAGAAAACCCAGTTCCTCATATTGGAAAACGATATTAGAAAGAAAGATCTGGGCACTAGGAGTGCTCATTGTTTCTGGGTTGTAATTGCTTCTAGGCTCTCTCAGCTGAAAGAGCAAAAGAAATACATACGTCTATACTAACCCAATATCTATAAATATTTCTATATTTATCTATATTAGCACAAACATGATTTCATATTGATGTGTTTAACCCATTACCACTTAGATCATTATAGCCTCTACTTCTTGCTTACCTGTAAATTCCCCCTCCAACAATGAGACCCCTGGTTCCCACCATCCGCTATCTATTTACTTAATTTAATTTCAATATAAATGTGTAATGTTATCTGCATCATTAACCTGTACCCCAATGGGGGACAACTTCATCAACTAGAGCACAATTCTTATGTACATTTCTTTTGCTCTTAGTCTTTCAGACTATTCATTTCCTAAGTCTGATATGTAAACACCTTATTCCCTATTCTGTTCAGTGAGGTTGTGTCATACGTTATTTAATACTGTTAGATTGTTTCTTCAATTTTGTCTTCCATCACAAGATTTCTCTAATGTTTGAAATCATATTAAAAATGTGTAAACATTGAGATTCATTCTTCATTCTACAAAGTTCTTCTGGATTTGACAAATGCATAGTAGCATGTATTCACCATTACAGTATCATGCTTATCCAGTCATCTGTTGAAAGCCATCTTGATTGCTTCCAGTTTGGGCCAATTATGAATAATACTGCTATGAATTTTTATGTTTAGATTTTCGTGTGGACATGAATTTTCAAATCAATTGGGTAGCTATCTAGTAGTGTGAATGTTTGATTGCATAATAAGACTATTTTTACCTTTGTAAGAAACTGTCCAAGTATCTTCAAAAGTGGCTGTACCATTTTGCATTATCAGCAGCAGTGAAGGAGCATTCCTGTTGCTCTGCATCCTCAGCAGCAATTGGTTTTGTCAGATATTTGTTTGTTTTTGTATTTCAGCCATTCTAACAGGTATGTAGGGTATCTCATGTTAACTTGACATTCCCTAATGACAAATGATGTTGAGCATCTTTCACATGCTTATTTGACATCTGTATACCTTCTTTGTGGGATGTCTGTTTAGATCTTTTGCTAATTTTTTAATTGAGTTGTTTATTTTATTATTGTTCATTTTAAGAATTCTTGGGGCTGGCCCAGTGGTAGTGGTTAAATTCATGCGCTCTGCTTCAGTGGCTTTGGGTTCCCAGGTTCACATCCTGGACGCAGACCTATACACAGTTCATCAAGCCATGCTGTGGTGGCATCCCATGTATAAAGTAGAGGAAGACTGCATGGATGTCAGCTCAGGGATCATCTTCCTCAAGCAAAAAGAGGAAGATCGGCAACAAATGTTAACTCAAAGCCAGTCCTCATCTCCTCTCCCCCCCAAAAATAATTCTTTTTCAGATAATCTGTTTTGCAAATATTTTCTTCTACTTTGTGGCTTGTGTTTTGCATATCATAACAGTGTCTGTCAAAGCTGCTGGTTCTTGGGTCATTGGGCTCCAGGACTTATGCCAGCAGCTCCCTGGTTCTCAGACCTTCTGACTCATACTGAATTATCTCTCCAGATTTTCTGGTTCTCCAACTTGCCTATGGCATATTGTGACATATTTCGACCTCCGTAATCATAATTCTCATGTTAAATCTCCTTATATATATCTATATGTATCCTCTTGATTATGTTTCTCTGGCAAATCCTAACACACATAGTGTTTGTGGTCAGAAGACTGAGACCTGCCAGCTCTTCTATTTAATATTTACACAACTAGGGAATTCATCTCTGGAACTATCTGGAAAGGTTTCCTTAGAGAATGGAGATAAATAACTAAACAATATAGATATTTTCATAAATATATGAAAAATCTTTTTAAATAGTTAGCTGTAAACATTTAAGACAGTAAACCCTGATGACAAACACCAGATTATTATTGTTCTTTCTTTCACCATGGCCTCTTTTGGTGAAGGTGTTGGCTGTGACTTCATGCTCATAAATGCACACGGGAATGGTTACTGTGGTTATTTGGTGAAGGGAGATTGATTTATGCATTAGATGCTTTGGAATTTTTTCCTGGTGAACACTAAATTGAGATACAATCTCAGTGAAAAGCCTACATTTCTTCACTTGGCACGTCCTTTCACAGTGGAGGTAAGTACCTCTGTTCTGAGATCTTTCCTCATTTGGCTTGGGAGATGTGGCCCTGAGGTTCACCTCCACAGAAAGGAAATTAAGAGACTTGATTCAGCAAAGGTGTATTTTGATTCTGTTTCAAAAGAGAAAAATGTATATGTATACATTTCAAACTATCTGCAACCAAAGGACTTGCTGAGTCTTTTCTTGTCAGGCTCTACATGAACCAATCACCCAGGATGTGGCGCCCGTGGTATCTCCGACGCAATAGTTGAAGACTGTGTGACAGGAGCAATTTTTATTGACCGCCCTAAGGCATTCGCTTTAGCTGGCTGTAAATTACTCGTACGAAACTTCAGGGATTTGGGGCCGTGTAGTTACTCATAAAGTGGTTTGCATTACCTTGAGATATTGTACAGGAAAGAAAGCCATGTGAGCATAGATTCAAGGGAATTACAAATGGGACACCTGAGGGTGTATTTTATTTTCTCTGCTTGACGATTATCTTAGAGTCTAATGTGTTTTCTCCTCAGTGCACATATATGCAGATGATATAGTGTGATTTTACAGAACAACGCCAATGCCCTGGGGTTGCCCCAGCAGACTGCAGTCAAACTTACTGAGCTGTTTTTTCTCCAGAAAGTTGATTCAAATGAAGCTTGATGCCAAAATCTTAGTCTTCTGCTTTACTTCAAGGTTTCATAAATTTAGAGTCTCATTAATGATTAACAACTAGGTAACATTTCAGAACAGGCTGAGTAAGCTTCATTTCTGGATTCTGACCTAGCCTCACTTCAGATTTTTAAAAAGCACACTTTTCTGTCTTTTCAGTGCCCATAAAAATTCCTGATTGGTAAGGGTCTGTTACTTAAATGTGATCACATTAGCCTTTTTGTTTTTTTTTTTTTTAAGGTGGAGAAGGAGTTGGCTCCATGCCACCTAGATATTTCTTAGGCAATTGCTGTCCCAGTGCACCTGGTTTGACAGGTGTCTAAGTGCCTCTTAGAGCCTCTTAGGAGCTTGCATTATCCAGCAGCTGTGGAAGCTGATAAAACCATTGTGAATGAAAATCTAGGATTCTTACAGGCAGAACACATCCTAAACTCAGTGGCTGGCGTGAGCGTGCTGGTGCATCCTCCCAGGTCAGAGCGTGAGGACTGAGAAATGTATTCACACCAAAATGTGCGCTTGCAAATCTAGTCTTGGTCATCACTTTAATTATCATGATGGATAAATGGTACAATCTGCCACTCAAAGGAGCAACAAAAGATTGTCATTTTTCATAGAAGTAAGTTAAAATGTAGAAATTCAGAATCATGGAATGATACATGGAATGCTCATATAAATAGTGTTACATTTTTTTCTTAATAGGAAAACTGAGGCTCAGAAGTCTTATATGACTACCGAAGGTCATAGAGTTGTTTTCTTTTCTTTTTTTTTAAGAAGATTAGCCCTGAGCTAATATTCGCCACTAATCTTCCTCTTTTTGCTGAGGAAGACTGGCCCTGAGCCAACATCCATGCCCATCTTCCTCTACTTTATATGTGGGATGCCTGTCACAGCATGGCTTGATAAACGATGTGCAGGTTGGCTCCTGGGATCTGAACCCGTGAACCCCAGGCCACTGAAGTGGAGCACAGAACTTAACTGCTATGCCACCGGGCAGGCCCCATAGAGCTATTTTTAAGTAACTAATTTGATATCAGAGAGACAGTATTGTAGTATTAGAAATATAAGACATCTAGTAGAAATGGTATCTATTAAGAATACAAGATGAGGAAATGAGACAGAATTTAAACATTTTGGGAAAAAAACAGTGCTTAGTCAGTTACCAATTATGTTTTCTGTTCTCTTTTGAAAATATTGAGTTAACTGTTAGTATAAAGACAAACTATTTCATCATTCTGACAAATGCAGTATAGCAGATAAATGTAAATTTTGGTTCTTCATTGGAACTCAGAGTTGCCTGCTGATTTGTGTTGACTATATCAAGACTTACTCAATTTATGGCTAAAATTAACGGTAATGGAGCTATTGTGTGTGTGAAAGCATAATTGATTAATCTGCTGAAAACCCGAATTTTGAGTCCAGAAGTTTGGACATAAGAATTTCCTCTAAAACCTGGACTAATAAAAGGGAGGAGTTCTTTTAATTTGTGTTATTTCTATAATTATGTCTTATTTCTAATCCAGATAAAACTCCCATTTCCAAAAAAAAAATGACCTGTAAACTCACTTTTACCATACGTAAAATGTTCTTTTGTTATAAAGTGTTTTCATCACAGAGAAAAGGAATTAGAAATTGTGAAATTTCAGAAATCTCTATGCTGCTGAGGAACATACCTAATGGAGAAGTTTTGTATGTGTGCACGTGAATTCTCTATCTTTCAAAAACAGACGGTGTAAATAACTGTCGACAGTACTTCTTGCAAGCAAACCCACCCCGACTTGAAAGTCAAGGGACAAAACGTCAAATTACAGAGTGAAGGCTCCTTGTGGGAGATGCATTTTTGCCTTCCTTTGCTTCAGCCGTACCTTGCTCTTTTGCCATCTCTCTCCTTTTCCTATTTTGTGATTTTGGCGCTCCTAATTTTCAGCCTCCTTCTCTTCCAGTCTAACTATAATTCTGGTTGTTTCTCAAATACTTCTTGTCCTTTGCTCCTCCTATGAATTGGCTGAAAATACTCCATTTGTCAGAAGTTCCATCTTATTCACGAGCTTCTATGTAAATCCTTCCCATCCTTTAAGACCTTGCACTTTCTGTGTGAAGGTTTTCACAATCACACTGCACAGAAAAATGTTCCCCATCATTTAAACCTTATAATTATTTATTTGCATCAATTATGAAGCAGTGACATTGTTTGGTAACATAATTTTCCTATCCCTTATTGCTTCTATTAGATTGTGATTGTTTTCAAGAATGGAGAGGGCTGTATATTTTTAACTTGTGCAGAATGTTTAACAGTGCTTTACACATAGTAGCCACTCAAATCTTCATTGAAAAGTAAATGACATTGATTCAATATGAAGATGTCATCCAACTTCAGGCTCCAAAGAATTAGCATTTCCTGACTTTATAAATATTGAAACCCTATATAGGAGGTACATCAACTTCCATATTGTCACATTGTAATGGAGGATATGATATTTGAAAAAAAATAAATGTAACAAGCAAATGCGGCCTTCCCTAATGGCAAACAAACAAATGACATTGTGAGGATATGATTTAATAGATGATATCTCCAACTATAATTGCTGCTTTATATTATGAGTGTCAGTTTGAAGTAAACTGTTGTTAATGTCAACTAAAATATATGATAGTATATAGAAAATCATAATCGTGAGCAATTAAGCCCTTAGAAGAGTCTAACTTTATATTTATAGTTTTCATCTATATTTTTGTTGTTCTTAAGCTAACAAGCAGTGCAAAGACTATATTCATTCTGGAAGTGGATGGTATTTCTATAAGATTTTGGCAGCTCCAATTTGTCTTGTGAAATTTCAGTGACAGCTAAGTGTTTTGATTTTGATGGGTGACATGTTCCTGTAACTTCTTTTGAAATGTATCCAAAATGTTTGTTAGTGATCTTGGCATTTGTTGAAACTTTATATGTTTGGTAGCTGTGTGCGTATGTGTGTGTGTGTGTGTGTGTTTAATTCTTCCTAGGAATTACATCGGTTAGCTGATCAAGTAGCTTATGTTCTTGGACCGTGTTGTTTGTTTCCTGTAAGATATCACATAGTCAAATGGAGAGGTGTGGATTGAGTCTGTACAAATGGAATAGAGCAAAGCTTAATTAGTTTCCTAACAATTCAGCCTCCAATTTGAATATATTCACAGGTTGCTCCACTCAAAAACCCATGAACAAATATATCCTATATTGTGTTGTGTAGACTGTGAAGATGTTCCTTAGAATGTGTTGGATGCAATTGGTTTGGGATTCTGGAAGTTGGACTGGGTAGTTGTGTGGTGTAGTTGTGTATCTAGAGCTGGAATCGTGGATCAGCATAGTGGGGAGAGAAGTTGTGTAGAAGAGGATAAAGTTTGAGAGTTGGCATCATTATTAAGGGTGTGAAAATCTTTTAGAGAAATCTTTTACTCCAATGAATTACCAATCTAGCTACAAAATGATTCATCCTACGTGATAGTCTTTTCTTACGAATCGTATGTTATTTCCTCATATTCCTCACCAAGACTTTTCTGTTATAATTAGTTGATATCCTATTATTGGGATTTTCTTTAGCCTTTTATTTAGAGCATCGTTAAACTCTGTATTTTCATAACATTTTTTCTTATTATAAAACTGATTGAATAACCTTCGCGAGTCATGAAAATACATAAAGAATAAAAGATATTCCATTGTATCGTTAAACTATCATATGGATTAAATTATGTCCCCCCTGTGCCCTAATTCATATGTTGAAGTTCTAACCTAGTTCCTCAGAATGTGACCTTATTTGGAGATAAGGTCTTTACAGATTTAGTCAAGGTAAAGTGAGGTCATTAGAGTGGGCCCTAATCCAATATGACTGGTGCCCTTATAAAAGGGAAAATTTAGAGACAGACCTGCATACAGAGAGAATGCTCCGTACATCCTAGCTGTGTGTCCTCTGAGTCTCCTGATCTCCTTATGCCATGGGAATATGAAGACAGCCATCTGTAAGCCAAGTTGAGAGGCCCGAACACATCCTTCCCTCACAGCTCTCAGAAGAAACCAACTTTGCCAATATCTTGATTTCAGACTTCTAGCCTCCAGAACTGTGAGACAATGGATTTGTGTTTTTTAAGACTCTTAGTTAGTGATACTTTCTTAAGGTAGCTTAGTAACCTAATACACATACATAACAACGTAACATAACATAACACATTTTGATAGACTTCATTTAAGTCTATATATAAACTCCAAAAATATAGATACATGTAATTTTACATCAAGCTGTCTAAATTAACGTTATACATCAAATATTTCCTCATTATTTGAATTACATTTTATATTCTGATTTTTTCATCTAAAATGCGAAAGAGTCTACGGTAAGGTTAGCTCTAGAACTGTTTATGCACCACTGCCCCTCTAGATTCCTTGCTCTGGAGTGGAAATAAACTCTAGCTAAAAAAGTTTTTCTGGTGCTCACTCCCATTTTGTACCAATAACCTCATTACCATGTCTTCCCCACCTCAACCCCTTTATATGGACTGGAAAGAGTCATATTTCTTAGGTATATTCCGCTTCCAGACTGGCTGCATGGATGTGCAACCCATGAAGTTGCTGAGGGTCATACTCTTTCTAAGGATCCTTCTAGGACTCCATGCTTGGTTTAGTGCTTCTGCTGTCTCTGTCTTGAAAGTCTTATCAATTCCTGAACAAAGGGGCCCTGCATTTTTACTTTCCATGGGGAGCCACAGAAATAATGTAGTCAGTCCTGCCCAGTTCCCCATGCCAGTGTTAGAGCACCCAAATTCCACCTTGCTATTCCTTGTTACTGGCTTCTCTGAGCCCTCCAGGGTTTCTTTAGCAATGGCTCCAGACATTTCTGTACTGGGTGACTTATTTTCTGCCCCGGTATTGGCATCTTCCTTAGTGACTTATTCTAGTTTTAATACTCTGATTTTACAAAATTCTATCATAGATAAGATGTTTTTTTTTTTTATTTAGCTGTCATAATAGGAGAGGAGACATAGATATAATGTTTGCTTCATAAAATTTAGAGAAGTAGGTGATTGCTCATCCTTATTCCCATCACAGTGAGAATGGTTGAACTTTGAAATTTTGATAATAGCAGAAGAAAAAATATAGTAAACTGGATATGCAGGCTATGCTTGCTAAAATGTTTTTAGCTACAAGTACTAGAAAATCCAACTAAAAGTGGCAAATTTACCCACTTTTTATCACTCACAAAAAGTAGGACATTTATATGCTTACCTGATAAGAACACCAGAGGTAAGCAGTATCTGTGGTTGGTTAATTCAGCTGTTCAAGGACCTCATCAGGGCTGCTGGTGCTGGCACTATCCATGCTCCTAATCTGACTTGTTCAGCATGTGAATAAGCTTCCCCTCATAGTTACGTGATAGCTCTAGTATTTCCAGGCATCTCTTGCAGACTTGATGACTTATACTTAAGAAGAGAAGATTTTCATCCTTTACATCTCATTTTCTTAACCAGTAGCCCTTTCCTAAAAAACCCAGAGAATTTTACTCTGTGTCCATTGACCAGAATTGGGTTCCATGTCCATGACTCAACTGTTCACAAGTAAGGTAAATGAAATGACCATGATTGGCATGCTCCAGTCAAATTCTTGTCCTCTGTCTTGAAAGTGCATGAACTCTAATAAGTTCACGGATTCTTGATAATAGAAGAGAATCTGGGACTTTTAGGGAAAGAATTGGGAATAGTTGTTATTAGGCAACTATATATATATCGCCAATGAGATTTTTTTCCCCCGTTAAAATGACTAAACTATTTTCGAATTGGCATGGTGGATTAGAGCACACAGTGTTGTAGTCATGTAGTGAATAAACAGCTGGCAGTGTGTGGATGTCCATACTTATTTCTGGATGTTATTCTTGTCCTGAGGCACTTTGAAAGCACTGGGTAATGGTTGCTGAATGACTATTCATCCAAAGGAACAAATAATATGTGTGTCTGCCTGGGGACACAACCAGCTAAAATTGGTTGGAGTCATGCAATATGCATTGAGCTTGGTCAAGAGAAGAAGCTGTTCATAAGTTCAGGCAGAGTGTAATTGGCTCAGGACAAAAGAACGGATGAGACTGGGTCGAGGTAGAGGATATAGATAATATCCCCAACTCAGCTGATGCTTTTTTCTTTCTTAGCCAGTGTGCATTATCTGATAGATAGTTCCTTTGTTGCCACAATGTAGCAGTCCCATTGGTGGTATAAAAAGATGATTCTACAATAAAAATCACAAAGGAAAAAAAAAACCCAGGAATAGTGAGAGCGGGAGGGAAAACTCCAGGTGACAGGAATTTCATTTTCTCAGAATGCATTTTAATGTGAGCACTGGGATGCATTATGACCCCCTAGTGGCAGAGAGCTAGGATGTCCATGCTAGCTGACAAAACGTGAGAACTACAAGACACCTTAATTAAAGTCAGAAGCAAAATTTGCAGTAAGGAATTTATGAAAATCGGGATGACAAGAAGCCTCTCTATTTCGCTCTTTATGTCTGGCTCTCTTTTTTCAAAACCACAAGGTAGGAACAGAAAGTATTAGTAAAAATAAAAATGTCTAATTGCAATACATTCATGACATACTAAGATGAATAAATTCCTGCAGTAGGTTATGAATACTTTATAGGGGAGTATTCCTAATCAGTAGTCAGTGAAATAGGTTTAAATATTAGGGCTTTGAGCAAGCTGTCTAGAAAACGTCCCTTTTCCTTTTGTGAGTATAACTACAATACAGAGGGGCCCTCTTTCAGATGGTGGTGGGAGGCAGAAGCTTGAGTAGAAGTTTTACCTTCTGACTTGCCTCTAATTCCTGTACAATGTTTTTGGATCAACTAGTTGATTGAGCAAGCGTCATTAAACGCCCTTGAAATACAGGACATATAGCACAAGGAACAGAAGTATTTGAACTTTGGCATAAGATTTGCTAAGACGGTAGAGTGGTGTATGTGGACCAAGGAAGAAAAAGTGGCATTCATCTCTGAAGTGAGCGTTTTCTAGGATCCTCACTGAGACTTTATGATAAGTCACCTACAAGACACCAACTCTCTCCACTTATGGGTCTATGAAAGATAATATGCCTAGGATATTGATATTATTAAATGTTATTATTATGTGTATTAGAGATTATTGTCAACTCTGGTTTGTGGATGAACTGTTGCCAGCGGCTAATAATTTGTTACCTGTATCAGATAAGCCATCTGTAAGAATTTATTTTTAGCTTTCTGTCTGATTATATTCTTTTCATTGTTTATCTTCTTACTATGAGCACAATGATCATATCATAATCCTGTATTCATTTTTTTATATCTTAGTTCTGTATTAATTTATTTCTTTGGTATACTCTACTTCACTTCAGAAAATATTTAAGAAAGCTAAAGTAATAAATTTACATACTCCAATCACTATAACTTCTCTCTTATAACAATATTTGTGATTTTTTAAAAAAATGTACAATATGTCAGATCACTTTCTAGAAATTTTCCAGGATCTATCTTATTTTCACTTAGATTGTACATCATCTAATTCTTGAATTTGGACTTTTCTATAGAAATGACATATCAAATATTAGTGTTTACAAAGGATGAATCAAAATTCAGAAGAGCTGTAGGTCAGAACTGCTCACACATTTTTAAGGAAGAGTTTCCCTTAAATTAGGAGAAAAGATCTGAAATTTTCAAAAATGAAGAATGTACATCTTCCACATGGTTGGAAAGCCAAGAAGGGCTGCAGCGGTGGGAACTCTTTGTACATGTTTCTGTTGATGCTCTTATTACACCGTATTGCAACTGTCTATTTATGTAGCTCCTTTTTTAGTGGCCTGTGAGCTGAGGGAGAGTCCATATGATACTAATTTTATATGACAGAAGTTGAAATCACAGAATCACATTGCCTGTCATAGAGTGGTTGTTTAATAAGCTCATACTGAATGAATGAAGAAGAGAAGGGATACCATTTGTCCTTTTGGTCCCCAGGAGGAGGGGCATTTTGCTTTAAAGAAGCCATCTCCTTCAATGTAGACCCACAGCCTGAATCTACAGGCTGCTATGATGATAGAGAAGTCTTTGGCTAGCGTATTTCCCACTGCAATGAAGTCAAGCTCTCAGGGGTGGCAGTGGGGGTGGGGGGGAGCCTCCTTATCATACTCCATAACCCAGAAGACCTGAGTAGTTACCCCGTTGACTTTCTGTCAAAAGAAATCGGGAGTGAAACTGAAACTTGGTTCGACTTCATCCACTTGCCATCCAGGACTTCTAAGTGTGTTGTAACAACTGTCACAGACAGCAGCTTTTTTGTTAAACTCTTTGCTTTGAATGCTTCCATAGCATTTACGTTGCTACCTAAAGTTATAGTCTCACACACTGTTCTCATAACAAAAATACCTCAGGTAAAGAGCCTAATTAAATATACATGGTTTTTTCTTTTGCCAAAGGACAGCCAAATACCACTTCCTTCACATTTGCTTAAGGACGAGAGTATTTCAGTTTCAAAAGAAAAGCATTTTGTTCTAAAATAAAATATGGCACCTATGAAATCATGTAAGATGTAATTTAAGGAAAACCAGCTTAGTATTATAACAGGATTTTCTTATCAAGCTCTCTCCAGATGCTGCAGCTGTCACTTAGGCCATGCCAATGTCTGGTGTCATGCCAGTTTGATGCAAGTTGGTTCCACTTGTCACTCTTTCAATTTCCCAGCCAGCCTCAATTTTAAAGGGCATATTAGCATTATCATAGCAATCTTAAAGATGTGTCTTGGCTTGACTTTAAGCCCGTTTTGTTTCTAAGTCACAAAGTATAATGAAATACCACTGAGATAAAAAGGATTTTATTGTCTATATGTGACATCAAATGCTCTAATCTCTGACAAAAGAAACTGAAGGTTTTTAAAAAGGGTGTTCTATGAGACACACTGCAGTGTACCATCAAAGAGAATGGGAGGTGCTTAAGAACACACTGGCTTAAATAACAGGTAGGGGGTGCTGTCTCTTACACATTCCGAAAAACCCCATGCCTACCTCATAAACAGAAATAATTTTAATGGAAGTCTTTAAAAAAAGTACAGAACTACATAACAAAGTAGAAAAATCTGAAAACATAAATGTACTCTAAATTAAATTCGTAACAATAAAATTACTTGCTTTGTCAATTATTAATGGCAAATCTCAAGCTCGCCTAAAGTACAGATGTTTACTCAATATCTTCAGATAATTTGTTTGGGTGTTGTATTGCTGCCTTAAAATTATATTAAACTTAAATTTTGCAATAGAGGTGTTTGCTTTAAGATGAATGAAAGTCTCAGAGAGACTATTAGTTGCTAATAACTTATTATCTGGCATTTTAAGTCATCACTAAAGAATCTATGTATAATTTAAAGACTGTCAAGTTATTTTAATCCTTTGGCAAGTCCCATTTTTGTATTCTTTCTGTTATCTCATATATTCAGAGCTTTATTTTTTTCACTCACGAAATGGGGATATTGATACCTATTTCATCACGTTACTGTGAAGGCACAGAACAGGTAAATCCTTAGCAGGGCACTAGGAATAAAACAAGCACTCCATAGTTACAAGACTCTCTCTCAAACACAAACACGCATGTGCACACACATTCACATGCACACACACACATACACACACGTGTGCAGAGACACACATACCCTTTGTGGAAATCTGCCACAGGAAAACTTATCTGTAATGGGTTGCATGGGTCTGGTTAATTTCAAGAATCTGAATTTATTTAAACATCATTAGGGACTGAACTGCATTTTGAAGGAACAACAGCCCTTTGCCCTAGTGGAGGAAATAGGAGAGCTGTGTGTTTTCCCTTGTAACATAATCAAAGTGAAGTTTCAGAGCTGGGATATCTTCAGATCTATAGCTCCCCAGCCCAGCACTGGAACAAAATAGATCCTCCATCCACTGGGCCCATTATTGTCTACTGCCCTCATGTGTTCTTGGAACAGCAAATAGCACCACATCGCAAAGAGATGGAGCAAGGCAGAGGGAGAAGTGGGATAGGTTGCAAGAAGAATTTTTTACTTTTTAAAGAGTTAGTGAGGAGCCATCGGATTACTTTTGTACAATAAAATTATGTGTTCAGACCTGTGTTTTAGAAAGATGAGTCCCTGAGCTGCACCATAGAAGCGCTGAAGTAAGGAGAAATTAATGCAAAAAAAGAAGTACACAAAGCAGCTAGAAGACTACTTCGTTAATATGTGTTTATCACACTCTATGCAGAAAATTAGTAAAAGGTAGTGGTAAAGGCTTTGTTCCTAAAAGCTGGGTCTGAATCCTGGTTCTACCATCACTAGCTGTGGGAACCTGAGCAAATTACTTAATTTCTCTGTCATTGTGACTCAGTTTTTTGATGTAGAAATCATTAGTAAGCTACACCATAGGATTATTATACTGACTAAGTAAATTCATAGAGACAAATTTCTTGGAATTGTGCCTGGCATATTGTACACACTCTGTTTACTATTAGAAATTGCATAAGGGCATACACTAGAAACTTCAAATGCTTGACAGTGCAACAGTTGTCTCTGTGGGGAGATGGGTAGTTTATGTGTTAAATTGGTGTAACACAAATCTAGGTTGCTTGAGCTTCTTAACACACTAAACTCATCCCTTTTCCATTTGCAGTTTGAGATCCATGTATCAATTGCATGACATTACAGATTAATAAACTTTCAGATTATGAACCATGGCAACTCCCATGACATGAGTTTATTGGAAACGTAAATGGAAGGTCACTTAAATCCTCCCTGTCTCTACTTGATAACAGTGGTCCCATGGAACTCTTCAGGGGACTAACTGGGATCCTATCTGTGAAAGTGCCTAAGAAGTAAGAAATGCTTAATTCACATTAATGGGATTTGAATTTGACTTTCATTGTAACGGAAGAAAAGGCAAAATGCTCAGATTAAAACTTCATAGCAAATTTGAGACAAATGCACTTTTCAAATATTCCAAACCACTGCTCTGTCTGGACAAGCTGTGCTTGGTCTGGTAGGCCCTCTCAGCTTCCTCATTTAGAAGTTGTAGATAATGATGCCTTTGTTATTACATTTCTAAGCTTCTTGTGAGGACAAAATGTTACTTTGTAAAGCTCTACAAATACATAGGGTTTTATTCCTGCTGTCGGTAGCTCACCACCACAGGCACCAGTCACAGGGCAGGGGTCTTCCTGCCTCACGGCAAGAGAACTGCTTGCTTCAGAGTGAAAGCAGGGACTCCCTACCAGACCTCAGTTGGACTTCTTGAATCTCTTCTTTCCAAGCTGTGGCACTTTATGCAAATCAGTTCATCTCTTCAGCCTCACCTGGACCCTCTGGAAAACTAAGATAATAATACCTGTATTCTGAGGAGGATATGGTGAATTGCCCTCATTTAAGTGTGAGGTTATGAAAATGATGACTCAGAGGACTGATTTCTCTGCCACGTCTAATTTCTGATGCTTTCTTTTACACAGGTTCTCCACAATCACAGATGCTGATGGTCCAAACAGATAACTCCGTTTGGGATGTTGTTGGCAGGTTAGTGGGGGTGTTGATAGCATTAGAATGTGTGCACCATAGGGCTGGCCCCGTGGCCGAGTGGTTAAGTTCGTGCGCTCCGCT